>NW_006800258.1:73213-132411 GCF_000485575.1 Poecilia formosa
GTGTGTGTGTGTGTGTGTGTGTGCGTATTTATTTCTTTATTAGGTTTTACATTTATACCATTGTTGAAAAACATGCATATGTGTGGCTGTGTGACATTAACATGATTATCTAGGGTGCACAACATTTTCCGGGAGTGGCCGAGGGCCCCTCTGGCCCCCCTTATTCAGACACCACTGTAGGAAGAAGACTTTTTTTTTTTTCTCCCAGACTTTGACGTAGGCGTCGCTTGGGGTGCCAACAGATTTGTCCAAGCCAGTATCTACATGTGAGTTGAAGCTGAATAGAGGTGAAATTGACAATAAATGCAGCAGCCATTAAATAAATTGACAGAATAAAAAATTCTAAAGAAAAAAAGCAGTTAGAGTAAATTATGATATATATTTATATATAAAATTGACTTTAGCCTATTCTGGACTGTTTCAGGAGCTAACTACTCTTCATTATTATTATGAGCCCCATTAGAGATGTTTTTCTTGGTTCTTAATCTTAATTTTAGCCTCTTAAATATAACCATGATTACCTCAGACCACAGTGGCACCATCCAGACATTGGTTGCAGGTTCAAATGTGTCTGGATTCAAACCCAAAGAGAGAGAGAAAAAAAGGTTGTGGCGCAGGAGCCGGGTTCCAGTGGCCCTGCCAAGGTCAGCATTCCTCTCTGAGCTGTTGCCGGGCGGAACTTTTGTTTCTCTGTTTAGTGTAAACCTCCGAGGCCAAGACAGCAGCTACATATTTACCCCGGAGCAAAGACACGAAGGACGCTTAGATGTTTAAACACAAGAATTTCCTGCATCACCTTTTGCTTTTTGTTGTTTTTTAAATTCATGCTTCTCTTGTTTCAACATAGAATGGTGCACTATAAGTAAAAAAAAAAAAAAAGGATTTTGGAGAATATGAAATATCAGCCATGAAAAGTTCTTAAAAATTTAAATCGAGCACATTAGAGTTTTTTTTTTTAATATAATGTTCATTAATATCTAAACACTACCAATATTAGCTACTTTATTTTGGTAGCATGTCCAACCTAAACATTTTGGTTGGATATTAGCATTTAATGTGGTGTTCAGGCAATAACTCTGAGGCTGATATGTTTATGTGGGTTGTGTTATGAATTAATATGTCAACTTAGAACTAAAAGACTGTGTTTGAGAAAGTTTCTGGGTTGGGACAAGGATCCAAGTTTTAACGATGGCTTTTGAGTCGAACTTGCCAGCAAGTTGAAAAGAAACAAAAACTAACAATTGCTTCATAATTAAGCCATTAAATAGTTCTAAACTTTTTTTTTAATTTTTAGAAATTTTATAACTTTTTAGAAAGACACTCTTTTCTGTGACAACCACAGCCGAGTTGGAGTTTCACAACATTTCAGGGACATTTCCTGACGTCACAAATCGTAGAAACTTTTCAAGAATTTAACTAAGTTAGTTCAGTAAGTACTTTTTTTGTTTTTTTTGTTTTTACACAGAAATATTCATTCGAATCTACACCAATAAAATGTATGTATTCTTTTAAAATCAGTTTCAATGAATCAGTTCTAAAAATTAGTCTGATCCAATTTGTTCCTGGCCAAAGAGTTACTTGTCCTGTCAGTTACAAAAAAAAAGACAAAAAGTGGCGCAGTTAGCAAACAGAAGATCAACACAAACACGCAGGCATGATTAGATAAACGAGACTAACAGAAAAATATATAATAATAAATAATAATAATAATAATAATAATAATAATAATAATAATAGCAGTTAAAAAAATGACGAAGAAAGTCTGCGATCAGTACGTAAACCAGAGTTACAGAATGGGGTCAGACATGTGCCACGTCTCTCCAGCTTTTTATCGTTGTGCTTTTGGAATAATAATAAGACGAAATGCTAGATCGACTCGTTTAAAAAAGAGGAAATGCGGCTCGTGGCGGGCAGCAACATGGCGGCCGCACACGGAGCTCATTAGGAGCGGAAAGGCGCGAGCCAGCTTGTTTTCTCCCACAGAGGCCCCGCAGCTGCAGGCCGCACACTGAAACGGAAAGGAAAGGCCCCACGCCCTCACACACATTAATATTGACTAACCTAAATTATTCATTGCGTCTAATAAAAATAGCTGCAAATCAGAGTAGCCGAGAGCAACGAAATACCTGGACGGCAGCAAACGCATTCAGATAAACAGATGTGAAAATGACTGAAAGTCTGAGTCCTAAAAAAATAAAGTGAATATTTCGTGTTAGAAAATACAAAAAAATTTTCCACAGGATCGAGCTGTGTAATTTTTCTTTTATTTCATTTTTATTATTTTTATTTATGTGGCGTTTTATGTGTTGTTTTTATATATATATATATATATATATATATACACACACACACACACTTCTAGCCTAAACTGTTAGGGTAGCTTTATAAAATGTGTTTCTAAATACGTTTACTGACATTTGTTAGGCTCATTTGTTGTTAAAATTATATTGGAAACAAAAAACAACAAAAACAACAACAACAAAAAAAACCCCAGTTTGGAATCAGCTTCAAACATTTAAGTTTGCCATGGCAACATGAATAAAACAAGAAAAAACGCCATTAAATAATTTATTTGTTATTTGTTGATATTAATAATACAAAACCTGTTTTATGTTTCATGTTCATGCAGATATGCTGTTTGGTACAAATAACTTATATGATTCTACTTAATATTTATTTATTTATTTATTTACTTAACGTTTGCAAAGAAAAATATTTTTTAAATGTTTTTTCAGTTTTCTTTTGCTGTTTCAGTAAACCTGGCAGCAGCATCATTGTCGCTATATGACGTCGGCGGTTGCGCACGTGCGTAAAAAGTGCTGTATTTTCCATAAAAGGTAAAGGGAGAAAAAAATCCAGCGCTTCGATTTGGTGATTTATTCATGCATACAGCATTGGACGGTAGCTTTGTCTCTGCGTAAATTCTTCCTAATTTCCCCAGCTACTTTTTTTTTCTTTCTTGGGCTATTTGTGATGAATTAATATCGTGTTTTACCAGAGGCGATGTTCTCCTGCCAGGAGTTGCGCACCTGCGCATACACTAGCATACTTGCGCCTCTAACTTCTTGCCCAGACTGCTCGCTGTATTCGTGACCAAATAAAACACATGGTTGGAACGAGGCGGGGCTGTTTTGTTAGGATTTGGTTCAGATGGACTCCTGGTCCCCGCAGTATGACTTTGCAGGGTTGGCTGTGTGTAAAAATGCTGCAAAAAAAAAAAAAAAAACTAAATTAATCAGAAAAATATTTTAAATAAACACTCAAATTATTAAAATATGCTATATAATCAAGTCAACGGATTGTGCATTTTTTTTTCTTGCTAAAGTTAAGCAAATTACTCCACCTGTAAAAAGTTTAATTAATGATGAAAATAACTGTTATCTGCACTGAAAAATACATTTTGGAAGGTGTTAATGTTTCCCTATAAAATAAAAATGATTCAGGCACATCAGTACACGTAGTGTGGTGTGGTTCATTTCAATCAACAATGACTTAATTTTGCTAACAAATCCAGCCAAAATGTATGTTGGTTCAGCCCACCTTAACTACATGGTATCCGCTAGGGCTAAAGTCAAACTTGCTAGCAAAATGTTTCATCCTTTCATATTAAAAGAAGCAAAAATAAAGAATTGGTTAGTAATTTAGTAACAAACATTTTAACCACATTCTACAAAAGGAGGTATGTTGGTCGTAACCCTGACAACCACCACTAAGATATGCTGTTTATTAGCAGTTAGCGAAAGCCTAGCTTGTTAACAGGTCAGAGTTTATCATTTGGGGAAAATGATTACCAACAGTCACATGGCTCTTCTTAGGGACACTATTTTGATGTATTCATTCATAATATAAGCCACATATCAGCCTTGCCTTCTGCTGTTCAATCTCAATGATCATGTGCTATGATTGAGAATAGCTGCTAATTGGCTAATGAAAAATTTCAGGTGAGTTTTGTTCCAAAAACAAACTAATGTGGGTCTTGAATAATTCAAGTGAATATTTAATATTCTCAAAATTTCATTTTTATAGTGTAAGCATCTCAACCCTGCAGGGAAAATGTTGAATGAAGAATATATTTTAAAAAATAAACATTTCATCAAGGTTTGATTAAAAAAACTGTTCCATTTTAAAAATCCGTAAAATTTTACTGATTCAGTTGAAGGAGTAGAAAAAATGCATATACTTGGAATTTCGCGTGTTTTAGCTGTGAACTTGAAATTTCCACCCAAATTTATTGAACAAAACCCACAAAATGAAGTAAATGCCTTTTTTTCCCCATGCATTATTGGTTAAATTCTAGCAGCTTGTTTTATCAGCGTGTTTCAGCTCAGAGGGTTGATCCGCTCAGTTCAGTGGCTCTTTATGTTACAAGTTAGTTTGCTCAGGTTTGCAAAAGAAAACCATTTCTCCCACAACCTGCGTCTCCCCTCCTCCGCGCGGCTCCCTCCCTCCCTCCCCCCTGCCGTCGGCCCCGAGCTGCCCCTACACTGTAGCCGGTGAGAGCCTCTAATCCCCTGCGTCCACGGTTTACTCTGAGCCCGTATTTAATTCCTCTAAACCCCCAGCTGCCGCCCTGCTTACTCACTGAACGCGACAGACTGCGGACCGCTGCGGTTATTAATAATTCACCAGCCTCCTCTCCTCTGCTCTGCTCTCCTCCACGCGCGCAGCGCCGCTCCGCTTCTCCGGCCGCGGCCGCGGGACATACCGCAACGCTCCCTCTTTCCTTCCCCCTGGTTGGCTGCCTGCGTGCGTGCGTGCAGCCGCGCCGTGTTTTTTCCCCCCTTACTTTCCTGCACTTTGTTTACTCGATTTCAGCTGCTCGGTGTCACTCACACGCCGCGGTCACGTCTCCGTCGACTAGAAACAGGCTGCGAGCCCGCTCCGATGTCTATGATTTCGGGACGGAGAGGTCGGTCTGCCCGCGGACTCTGAGGGAACAGGTGGAGGAAGAACTGCACGCTTTCAGATCAGCACACACACACAAAAAAAGAAAGGAAAGAAAGGAAAATGCCGAGGGATTGAGTGCATGCATGAAGGGAGAGAAAAGCCTCCGAATCTGCAGGAGCAACAGCTGATCGAGTGAGCGCGGAGAGAGAGAGGGAGAGAAGGCTACTTACTGTCCGCCTCCACCGCCTCGGGGCTCGTGACGGCGGCCGGGTCGGCGGTCGCTGCGTTCCGCTGCCGGGGGACCGACGGAGGTTCGATCATCGCGCTCAGCTGGGAGTTGGAATGTGATAGGAAAACAGAGGAGCTGAAAGCGAACAGAAAGAAACTCTCCGGACGAAGAAAGCCGGTTCGGATAAGTAACGAGAGGGGGGGAAGTTGACCCGCAGACCCGTAGAATGTTTACCGGGCAGCAGGCCGAGCATTAGGCCCAGCAGAACAAGAACCAGGCACTTTTCTATCTTCCACCTTTTTTTCTCTCTTTTTTCCTGGAAGCTGAACTTTGGAAAGTGGAAAATGGCTCTTTGAGAGTGTTGGCACATTTCCCCTCACCACAATGGTACGTGCTGTGTAAACTAATAATTAGCTCATTTTTCTGCACTTTATTGTACTTTTACAATTTTGAAATATAAAAATCCAGATCATTCTTGTGTGCCAAGCCGCCCCTTCCCTCCCCCTGGCCCTCCACCCCCAGCACCCTCATCGTCATGCAAAACTGAATTAAAAAAAAAAAAAGATTTCCACACTTTTTCCCAAATCAGTGTCCAAGCAGCCCACCCAGAGCTGTTTCATCCACACTGAGAACCTGACTCCTCTCATAGAGGAGTCCTAGAAGCGAGACAGTTTGCGCTATTTATAGCCATACATATATATGAAGCGCACTATTGCGTGTCATGCAGAGTGAGGAAAGATGGGCTTAGGTTACAATGTGCTACGTGAGGGGGCCCCTAGTTTGGAAAACTTAGATAAAAGATGGGCTATTCTGCCCTGCGCCAGTTTGACTTGCACGTAATTTCGCACAGCGCTTGGGACTTTTTTTTTTTTTTTACCTGTCAGAGACCGGCACCTGGCATAATGATTTTTATTTTGAATTTTTTTGTCATACATTTCTAAAACTTACTTAAGAGTCGTGCACAATAAAGTGCACACAGCCTGAACTTCTATTTTTATCAACTCATTAAAATGAGTTTTATGAATCCTGTCATAAACTGGGGCAAAGTAGTGGATAATTGTGAAATGTAAGGAAAATAAATGCTTTGCTAATTTTTTTATTTCGCCAATAACAATCATAAGCAGTCACAGCTGCAGGTCTAAAAATCATTTAAGTTCAGTCAGTTTGGATAGAAAGCACCTACAAACATCAACTTCCCAGTCTTGCAAACAGATTCTTAATCAAATTTAGGTCTGGACTTTGACTGGGACACTCTAAGTCATGAATATACTTTGTTCTAAGTCATGGCTGTATGCTTTAGGTTGGTTGCCTTCCAGGAAATTGAGCTTCCTGGTCTTGGGTGATGATTTTATCAAACAGGTTTTCAACCAAAACTTCCCATCAACTCTGACCGGCTCTCCTGTCCATGCTGCAGAAAATCTTTGTTTCTGCCATTACCGTGTTCCACTATGGGGATTGTGTGTTCAGGATGATGTTTGTTGTTAGTTCTCTTCCACAGCGTTTTGCATGAAGGTCAGAAAGTTCTGTTGGTCATCTTATTATTATTACTCTTCCATAAGGGTTTAAACAATTGTCCTGTGGTTTAGGAAGGCGACTGATTGTGTCTCTTCCCATTTTTACGACAGCGATCTGAACAGAGTTTTGTTAGATGTTCAAAGCAGATATAGTTTTATAACCTAACCCTACATAAGACATCATTCTACCTGTCTGGTGTTTCTTGGTCTTCATATTGCTGTTTGTTCACTCATTTTCTCTAACACACGTTGATTTAAGGAACACACATTTACACTAGGCTAGTTTGTTCACTGGGTTCCATTCATATTTTAAAAGGGTGATATTATTTGAAATTTTTTTAAAGGTTTACGTCATGTTATAATGTTATTCCCTCTTCAAGAACGTGTGTTTCTTTGATTCTACCAGGCATGTTTGAGAAATCCTGTAATCTCCCATGGCAACCATTCAGCTGTGCAAAATGCCTTGTTGAAGCTAGCTACGCCGTAAAGGCGAAGCTCCTACTTGGAGCTGCAGCTTCCAAGCCGCTCGCCAACAACTCCCCCTCTCAGCTCCTTCAGACTAGCCAGCAGCAATTAGCAGACACCTGGTGGAACTGTGCACCTGCTGAGCTCGTTATGCTAGCTACTTCTCAGTGCAACGCTGGTAAAAACATTACTAAAGGGTTAACACAGGTGCGATGCTTTGATGACTTCCTGAAGGCGGAGTTTCAGAAAGACCAGGAATTTTTAAAGAGACAGAGGCCCAATTTCATGATGTTAAATTACAAGGTAAAATTTATTTTATGTCTTATTTGATATATTGAGAATATTATATCAACTGAAGGTAACATAATTACTTGATTGTGGTATGTGCCTGTTCTGCCCCTTTAAAATAATGCGTCCTTTGTAATGTCTGAAAAAAGACAAATAACACCACATTGTGTGGTTTATCACATATAATACATTAAAGTTTATAGTTGGAATGTGACAAAATATAAACTATTTAAAGGGTGTTTTATAAAATAGTTTTTGTCTTAATATTCTGTTTTATAGGATACATTGTGAGCAGATATTCAAATATTCAGAGAACATCCTTTTTGCTTTTCCATTTATTAGTAAAAAAAAAAAAAAAACTCTGCTCAGGCAAAACTCTCATATCTGGCTAGAACATATCCTTGACCCTCAGACGGACTCGTTCCTGGCATGAAATGAGTCGAGTCAGGCAGTAGTTAGAGGAACCTCCCACATACAACCTTGAAGCCGCTGCGATACCAGGGAGGGATCTTATTTGCACATGAATATGGAAGATTATTAGGATGAATAATTATTTGTTTATGAGCATCCTCGCTTGGCGTGGCAGTCGCCCAAGAAAGCTCATCAGTTAAAAATGATACAGAATTCAGGACAGGCCTCACATGGGATTATCTCCACTTGTTATTCTCCTACTTCCAGCTCCTCTTTATTTAGTTATTTAATTATTATTATTATTTTTATAGACATGCTGGGTGATAAAGTTGTGCCAAAACATTCCAGCTGTACGTCGGTGTAGTCAGAGATGCACTGGAGGCAGCCTGTCAATCAGTGTCGAGATGAATCCGTTTTGCCCGTGATGACAAAGGTCCGACCTGCGTTTGCATACAGGATCATTATCTGAGACATTAGCAAGTTCTAGATGTTATCTTTGTAATTGCCGCAAGGTAAACAGAAAGTGGTTTCTGTAAACCATCAGAGGTAATTATGATCTTTTAAGTCGCAAATGTACATAAATTAGACCTTGGATTTGGTTTATTCTCTTTTAAACATCGAGGTAAATGACGCGCTGATGTTGAGTTTGCCTTTAATGCAAGATAAAAGGGAAAAATACATAACTAATCCTGCAGTTTTCTTTAAAAGTGATATTCAGTGTGTGTGTGTGGGTGTGTGTGCGTATGTGTGTGTGTGCACATGTGTGTGTGTGTTTGTGTGTGTGTGTGTGTATAGTGGTCCATGGTCCATATGATGCTCAGGCTGGAGGTTCTTTCAGTCGTGTGTGTCTCGGTTTTGGCCGTTTTGCTGCCTGTGATGTCATCCCTCACTGTATATACAGAATATGATGCCGTTCTGTTTGTTCTGGCCCCGACGTCTCCTTGGAAAAATAAATAAGGCCCAAAGCCGGCTGGAATAGCTTATGTGGCGTGTAGCTTAAAGATGGAAAGTCTGATATAAGCTCAAACGGCACAAATCTCAGGATGGTGAGATCAGACCGCCTTGTAAGGTTGATTGGTTTTGAGATAATCAACTGGGTATTTTTTTTGGATTTCACTTGGAAGTCACATAAGGAATCACCCTTGATGAAGTTTATAGGTTGATACGGTGACAAAATTCCTATGAAGTTTGCAAAGTATTCTCCAGTTGTTGGATTGGACAGGATTCAGAGGGTTTTTCTTTTAAAGAGCCACAATTTGTTTGTCTCGTTTGTGACTTGGTCTGAAAGAACTCAGTGAAGTTTTGTTCACTTGAATTTAATTTTTTGAAGAAATCAAGCCCAGATATTTTACTGATCAATTCAGTTCCATTCAGAAATACTTTTTTGATCCCAAAGGAAAAATGACATATGTTGTTGTTTCAAAGAGTTGTTGAAGTCGCTGATAGCTGTGGGTAAGAAGGTTCTGCTGTAGCAGGTCATGAAGAAGATGCTCAGGATTGTCCATAATTGTCTTGATTTCACATAAAATTCTCCAGAGGTTCCACAGTCATCCCCAGAACAGAACCAGCCTTCTTTATCGGGTTGTTGAACCTTTTTATGTCCCTGGTTCTGATGCTGCTGCCCCAACAGATGACGGAAGAAGAGGTGACCCTCTCAGCAGCAGACTTATAGAGGATGTGCAGCATCTTGCTGCAAACCTTGAAGGATCTTAGCTTCCTCAGGAAGTCCAGTCTGCTCTGTCCCTTCTTATAAACTGCTTCCCTGTTGTGTTTCCAGTCCAGTCTGTTGTCCAGATGAACACTGAGGTATTTATATTCGTCAACCACCTCCACTTCTCCTCTCATGATGGAAGTAGGCTATGATTTAACCCTTCTTTGTTTTGCTTACATTCAAAATGGCATGATTGTTCCCACACCGTGACACAAAGCACTCCGCCAGATCTCTCTACTCAGCCTCTAGTCCATCTCTGATTCACCTGACAACTGCAGTCATCTGAGTATTTCTGTAAACGACAGGAGTCTGTTTTGTCCTAGAAGTCTGAAGTGTACGAAATGACGAGTCATGGTGAGAGTACAGTCCCCTGTGGTGCTCCTGTGTTACTGACCACCTGATTAGATCCACAGTCCTTCAGCCTCACAAACTGTGGTCTGCTTGTGAGGCTGTCGTAGATCCAGGTGATGGTGGAGGCGTCCACCTGTGTCTTCTGGGGTTTCTGACAAAGCAAATCAGGGTGAATTGTATTAAATGCACTGATGAAATCAAAGGACACGATCCTCACAGTGCTGCCCTGTTAGTCCAGATGACAGTGGGTTTGTTGAAGGAACTCCACATAAGCAAACTGCAGGGCGTCCTGAGATGTGCCCATTTCTTACCTGGCGATCTCTCCAGGACCTGCTGCAGCGTTTTAAGGTTACAGACAGGAGATCTTGTTAAATCTTTAATGTGTACGAAACAGAAAGACTGGCAGAATGATTTTGGTTTGAATACAGGTGCTGTAGCAGTGCTACACTTTAGTAAATTAAACATTTAGTCTTATTTTATATGGCTCAAACTCAGTCCAATACTACTTTTGATTATGCTTCATTTTTGTTATTAATTTCTCAAATGAATTGGTTAAGGCGCATTTGACTGCATTCCGCTGTCTGTTAACGTTGTCAACTTAATTTGTGAAGGTGTTGGTGTCTTCTTACTTAAAACTGGGTTGAAAAATCACAACAATACGTGCATGTCCTCCGTTTGCTCTCCTCTTTTTAGGCTTTAATTAGGAAGGAGAGCCGACAGCATTATTCATTAAACAGAGCTTGCCAGCTATTTATCGCTGGGAACCCCCCCCCCCAAAAATCATTAGCATATTTGTTCCATTTTCAGCTGTTTTCCGAGTGTTCGGAACCAGGTTTAACATTCTTGATAACACAGCAACGAATGGATCATACCAACCCAAATGCTGGAAAAAGAAACAACCAGTGGCGAGCCCCGAAAACCCACAAACAGATTCTTGCGAAGCACACACACGTACACACACACACACACGCACACTCTTCTAATTACTGCACCCGCAGCCCCACCCCTCCCACCATGTCTCCTCATATTCTGCACCTCCTGAGATGCAGGTGTAAAATATCACATTTTTCCAGCATTTCTCCCTGAGGTGACGCTGGCTTGGACTCACACAACGTAAATTTCCCCTTTCATATTCTCCAGCACATTTTTTTTCTACAAACAAGTTCCCCCCCTTTCCCTCTCCCTCTCCCCAGCCCTCCTACTCTTTGATGTGCCTGCCACATCTGCACAGGTCTGTTAGCTCGTTACCAGGTGAAAAACGAGGATACAATTAAGGGCTGAATGTAACGGGACTTGGGTCGGTTATCTTTCTCGGCGGAGGAAAGCATCTGATGCTCCAGAAACCGTTGGTCGTGTCGATGCTGCTAATGGTTAGGATGGTACGGCGGGGTGATGAGAATGCTATTAATCAGCGACTGTGAAGATACCCGCCTCTCCTGCACGGATCAGAAATGTGGAGACCCAGGTGGTTTCTGTCCTTGTGTTTCGGTGCGGAGAAGACAATAAGCGAGATAGGGAAAGGCGGGAATTATGTATATGTGTTCCAATTAATCCATTTGAAAGCGAGCCAACCCTCGGCACCGAGCCCTCCTCTCCAGATCTGACTTATTGTGTTTCTGGTTGTTGGAGGAAAACCGAACAGGCACTGTTGAGAAAAGGTGCTGTGCAGGTCAGGTTCTTATTCACAAAACCACTACTGAGGTCGCCTCAAGCTATTGAGAAGTAGCTCGTTTTAACTTGATTTGATTCCTCAACCTGCAGAATCCCAACAAATTCTGTGTCAGTGTCCTAAAATGCAGCTCCTTTCTGAAGCTTTCACAGCCCTTGAGCTCTTCCAGTTGTTCTGTGAAGACTTCAGAGGTTTCTTAGGGTGTGTTTACATGAGACCGCTGCCTGGAAACTGCTGGTATTTTCGGATGTTGTTTGGGAAAGTGTTCCACGTTCAGACGGCATCACCAAGACACCTTGAGTCAGCGCTGTTATTTTAGCATGTCATTGAATGCTAATGCACTTTTGACCCTTAGCTTCTACCTCATTGTAAATAGTAACCCAATGCTCCAATTAGCTTTAGAATGCTAATGTCGTTCATTGGACATTAGCACTCCAATGAGCAAAATGCTAATGTGACACATGTATTCCTTATCAGAAGTTATTTTAAACTGAACAGGCTAAGTAGCACAACGTAGCACAATGCTATCCACCATTGTTTTATAACTATCTGCAGACGTAGAATAAACCCAACAGTCATGTGTCCTGCGCATGTGCACTTTTGCTCCTGTGGAGTACTTCACACTCTGAGACCTGATTTCAAAAAGTACTGGTGTGAGAGACTCCGGTCACTTCTATCGTGTGGATTGCAACAAGTCGTGGAGTCTAGACTCCAAAATAACAACCCACGATTTCAGCATATTACAAGAAGTGGTTATTCCGTGATCCGGAAATGGAAACGCTACGGAAAAACACAAGCTACCTCAGGAGGTCCTGCAGAGATCAGCAGATTCTGGACAGATTCTTGAACCTGTCCAGTTGACAGGCTTGAGAATCTGTCATCTGGACAACTAGTGGTTGTCTACTCAACAAATCTGGTCACTATTCAAGAATGATGATGTGTTGAAGAAAAGCTATGCTGCATATCATTCTGAACACACCATCTGTGGCTGTGGCATCATGACTCTATTTGGATAATTTTCTTCCACAGGGATGAGGAAGCTGATCAGAGTTGATCAGAAGATTGATGCAGCTAAATACAGGGCAATCCTATAAGAAAACATGTCTGCAAAAGACTTAAGACTGGAGAAGATTGTCACCTTTTATCAGGACATTGACCCTGCACCCACAGCCAGAGCTACAATTGCATAGTTTAGGTCAGCGGCCTCAAACTGCATTGTTCATAGACTAGCGTCCTTAAACTTTACGTGTCACTGATCCTACAAACTTGAATTAAATGGCATCACATATTCAAGTGTTGGAACTGCCAGGTGAAAGTCCGCACATAAATCTAATTGAGAATCCATTGCATGACCGGAAAATTGGTGTTTGCAAAATGCTCACTGTCCATTTTGACTGTGTTTGGGCTACTTTGGAAGGAAGAACCGGCAAAAATTTCAGCATGTAAATCCCCATAAAATAAATCAAACTTTTGTGGTTGGAATGTGACAGAATGGGGAAAATGTTTATGAATAGTTTTGTGAAGCATCAAGGCTCTTGCCAATAGCTACATGTTTCAACGTGTGTTGAAAGTAAGGTGTACCTCTCCTGTTTTCTGAGGTTAGCGTTTATCTCTTGCAAAGTCTGTATTAAGTCCTGATTTATCTTTGGATCAAGTTTTAAAATGTGGAGTTACATTAGATTTAGTTACATTAGAAGTCATGCAATGTGATTTGTTTTGGAGCTATTTTTTATGGATCCTTCTGGTGCTTATTCTTCTCTTCTCCGACATACTGAATGAAAGGTCAGAGCCAGTCAAGCTGAAAAATCAACCGATTCTGTTCATCATGAAACTTCTTGGTGCACCTTCGTCATTTTGCATTGTCCTCTGCCTTTTTCGTGAATAAGGAAGTGACTATATTTTGACAATGGAAGGAATGCTAACTGATAGTACAGCTTCCTTGATTAGAGAGATAAATCTGCTAATGGAAATGTAATTATAGAAGTTAATTTTCTTATTTTGCTCACAGCGACAAATGAAAGTTAAGTAAGTCAGGCAGAAAACTAGTAGACTGAGGCCTCAAAGTTTTAAATCCTGACCAGTGTCTATTATTGAGTCAGTCACCTCCTTTTAATTAGAAATACTATTGGATGACCCCTTCAGGTATCATTATCATTTTTATCCAAATCCAAATGATCTTGTTAGCAAAAAATTTATTTTTGTGTGCACAGATAAAACAACTGGGAGTCCTGAAGGAGCAATAATAATCTGATTTCTCACAGTGAATAGACAACTAGGGCTACATTTGTTCTGTCAATTTCAAATTTTGCTGAAATAATTTTTTTTAATACCTACAAGAAGACTGACGTGACGTCACACTTCAGCACTCTGTTTACGGAAATAACAGGATCAACTTTAAAAGTTATTCAGCAACTGTAGCCGATCTTGAGACAAGATGAAGGAGGCTAATAAAAAGACAGCAGAACTAATAGTGACAGCCCTTACAGCATTGATGACAATTTCTGTAGAGCAATCTGTTTGGTTGTGTAGTCAGAGCCAAGTGATAGTGGAAAAAAAAATCTGGATTGGCCCGTCCTGTCAATATTGCCATGGAAAAGTCAAATATGGGTCGCGTAAGGGCATAAAAATCTGACTTGGGTCACATTTGCCTGCTATGTGAACATAGATTAAGTCTCAAAGTACCAAAGAAAGAATAACTGCAAAAGATGTATTTTTTGCTGAAGTCTCTGCAAAGTTCATCTTATTAATCAAATCATGGAGGGCTCCACATGTTGAATTTCTCATCTGTTCATATACCTTAGTAGCTTGGAGGAACAGGTTGAGATCTTTTTGTCTACTTAATTATGTTGACAGGTTCTAGTGAGGTGATTTCTTTATTCTATGGGTCAGGCAGTAATCAGGCCTCTGTGTATGGATGAGAAAATTCAGCCAAAAGTTATGTAGTCCAGCAAAGCTAATTGATAATTTAATAAGGGCAGATATTTTTCTCCTACTAAATCCAATCCACGTCTAAAAAAACAATACAATTAGTTTGGTAGTTTAAACATTTACCTGTGTCAAAAAATAGGAGAAATCTGTAAATGGACTAATACTGTTTTGAGGGCTCAGTTTGTGAATTGTAAATTGTAAAATGACAGAGAGGGGAAATAAAGTATTTTGAAATATTCAACCTCCAACAACACTGCGGTGTTGCGGTCTGCTAGTTATCCGTGTTTTATCCTGTCATTTTCCCGGAGTGTTTTAGCCACACCGATCCGGCGCAGGTCATTTTTCATCTCCAAATGACTGAAACGTGCCAGAAAACATGAGGCGGCGAGGACTACCGTTGTGCCACATTTTGTGCTGCTCTGTTATTATCAACAGAGTAAAATATATCCCTCAGCTGGACTGGGTAGTTTTAAGAGCTTAACAGAAAGCCCCGAAGAGCTTGACATGGGCACCATTTAGTGGGACAAATGGTTTTCCTCCGGTGTTTCCTTGCGTATTAGCCGTGACATCGCCGTAAAGTTTGGGCGCTGAGGCCGAATGCGACGCCGGGGGTGTTTTCCCAGATTATCGGACGGCTCCACTTCTAACTTTCTCCGACCGTGTGTGCGCGTGCTAAACTCTGGGCTACGTGAAATCTGTGTTATTCTTATGCTAATCAGCCTGCCTGAAACCTTTGGCCACAAACTCAGAGTGAAATCACACGCGCACATGTCCTTCCTTTTGCTACAGTAAAAGGGAAAGGGCTCGAGCTGTAACCTCTCATTCTGAAGGATATGAATAGCCTGTGTCTCCAGCCGCAGCTCGGTTAGCCTAAGTCTGGGACTTATTATAGTGCTGTGTTTATGCATGTGTCTCTCTCTGCATGTATTTGTTCAAGGGCAATCCCGTGTCACACCCGCGCGCGAGCGTATTTGTGTGCATATGTTAATGCTTAAGCAAGCTAATGTCTGTTTGAGTTCCCTCCGAATTGTTTATCGCACATGCCAGTTTCAATAAGTTTACATTTTTTCTTGCCGGCTACGAGCAAAGTTTGTTCCCGTTTTTTCTTTCTTTTTTTTTTTTTTTTGTTTTGTCATTTTTTTTCTTTTTTTTTTTTTTTTTTTTGGAGGGGGGTGATGGGAGGGTGCACGTTCGCTCCAGCTCAAGGTAACGCTAGGAAAGTTCTGGAAAACAGGATTACTTCCCCCTGTGTTCCTCTTTCCGGTAAGTTGCAGAGTAAAACTTAGCGAATGAAGTTTCTCACCTCCAGCGGATTGAGTTATTTTCATTTCCCTGCAGATTTTTAGCCTCAGCCTAACAGGTTTTTTCTTTTTTTTTTTAACTCGATTCCAAGGATTTAAATTTTCCCACTTTGTACCAGTTTAGATGCAAAGCTAATACCTGGTGGTTTGTGAGCCAGGCAGAACTCCCACCCTGACCCAGATTTCCCTGCTTTCAGGTTTCCCTCCCTTCCATGTTGTCTGGCCTGCCTGCTTCAAATGACTCCAGAACTGCCCTGGTTGCTCATTCAGAGCCTCCGCCGGTGCATCCCGTAGCATACAAATGAACTGCGCTGAATAGGAACAAACTGGATATAAACACTTTAGCTATGCAACACAGAGGCCTTAGTGTGGCCAGGGTGCGTCTGGATGATGGCAGATGCGTGGTCTGCCTTCTGTCCTGCTGCACACCAAGTTGTGAATATTTGTAAAGTTGATCATCTGCCATTTTATTTCTCACAGCACGCCTGTTGGTTTATGACAATGTATTAATAACTTGCACTTTGTAAATTAGCTCAGGTTTAGTCAGATTGGGTGGAGAGTGCCTGTATTTAGTTTTCAAGTCTTGCCACAGGTTCTCAGTTTGGATTTGGGTCTGGACTTTGGGCCATTTTTCATCACTGTTTGCTGTGTTCCTCAAGTCTTCATGATGCTCTTTGTTCACAAATATTCTCTAACAATTCTCATAGAATAATTTTATTTATATTTATATACAGTTCACATGTAGCTGGATATCTGGGAAAGTAAATACGTTTTTATGCGTTTTGGCCTTTCCTCCACATGAAAACTCTTGTTTTATACTAAAGACGATTATTTATGAACCCTTAAACCAAAGTGGAGATTTGAGAAAACTCTTGTGTTTCTTGTCTTGTGTTTAATTCACTTTATATTCCAATAAACTGTTTAAAAGTAGTTCAACCTATATATCTGTCCACAAAATGAACCTCTTAAAGATGTGTAATTCCTAACAGGAAGTTATGGGTTCTTTGAAACAACTCATAGGCTATCATAGGTTTTAGCTTTGTGCTCCGCTGCCCCCTACAGGTTTGGCATGTTTAAAACAATTCTCAGTGGGGTGTTTGTGTGGGTTCATGTGGATGAAAACTTTTCTGAAACCGATTGCATGTGTACAATATTATTTTTCAAATCGGTGTGGCGGAGATGTTTGTTTTTATAAGAACCTGGCTACGATTATTTACTCACAGGCGGGCTCTTTTTACCCACTTCCATTTGTAAGCAATTGGTTGAAACAATTTTTTTAAGAGTCCCAATGAATGCCACACTTCTCAGATTTAGAAATTCAGCAAATAATGTGTCTTTTTGTTTCCACTTCACTGTGATGTGCTGCTTTGTGTTGACCAGGCCAGGGCCGGATATACAAGCATGTGGGCCCCTGGGCTTCACTAAAGAATGTTTTTTTTCTAGTGCAAATTACAGTACAATAATAGGTAGTTCTATACATAATTCATTATGAATCGATTGGTAGGTTTAATACGTCCCTTCGCCAGTAGCTCCAAAAATGACTGTAACTTTATAATTTTCAAATATGGCTGGGTTTTTTTTGTTTATTTTAATAAAAATCCCGAAATAGTATTACATATCACTTGATAATGGGCTTATTAAGTGAATCTGAAAACCATTCATTCATGAAGATTTTTTTTCTAAAAATCTGTGGGGTGCCCCCACAAAAATTGGGGCCATGGGCCAGTGGCCTTGTAAACCCTATCCGAAGTGGGTGGCACATAGAATTCAAATAAGTTTATATTCATTCTTGTAATGTAAAAAATAAGCATAAAACTGGTTAAAAGGGTGTGAATAATTTAGCAAAGAATTGTATAGATGGCTTCCTACTGAGTTTGTGCATTATCAGACTGTGTGTGAATGCTTTTTGCTGAATCAGTGCACAGCAACAGAAAAGTGACGAGGCAGGTGAAATGGCATGGCGGCAGGAAATGCTGTTGTGTCTGAGCATTATGCGAGTTGTGCCAAAGCGAAACACTTTTCTCCTCATTATATAGTAAGAGTTGACGGCTGGCGGGGCGAGGCCTCGGAACGGCACCGCTCTGCACACGGGCACGGCCGGGCAGCGCGCTCTATTTGCGCAACACGTCTGGACTGCAAAGATGAATAGATTGTCTGCTGATGGGACTTGGAGGAACTGCGGTGGAGGGGCCGGGGGGGTTGGGGTGGGTTATGTAGGTCAAGAGGGATGAGGGGGATTTTTACAAAATCTGTTTCTGCAGCATTGCAAGCAGGTTTCCTGTGTCTTTCTAAGTTGCGTGATTGTAAATGCCTTGTCACTGTGAGTGAGTGAATGACCGCTGTGTTATGTTTCAGGCAACGGAGTCCTTTCTGTTGAACGAAGAACCCTCCAGAGCTCCTGGGATGCCTGAGTGCTATGTAGTGTCAGATTCATACAGGGTATGCATCTATTATTATTATTATTATTATTATTATTATTATTATTATTATTATTATTGCCATTAACATTATTTATGGAATTATTACCATTATCACCTTTGCATTTGTGTGTGGATGTTTGTTTTGGTATTAATTAGGGGTGTAACGAGATTTCATAGCACGAGATCCTATATTAAAATCTTAGGATATTTCTTATCAAGATGAGGTCTTTCTCGCAAAATGCTATGTAATTGCTATTGCAATTCAAGCTAGTAGCTGGGGCCGGCTAACTGTTAGGTGCTAACAATGCTTAAGTTGACATTTGTTTTTTAGCTTCTTATTAGGACAAAATTAAGAACTCCTTCACTTAGGGTGCATTCACACCAGCCCTGTTTAGATTGCTTTTATCAAACTCTAGTTTGTTGCTTACAAAGTCTGGTTCATTTGGGAAGGTGTGAATGCGAATTCTGATACGGATCAAAACAGTGAACTATGGTCCGTCTGCAACCCGCGCTCTCAGTTCGATTGAAGTGAACTCTGGAGTGGTTCAAATGCGTATACGAATGTCAATCAGACCGGAGACTGCTCCAAAAGCTGGAAGTAGACCATAGAGCAGGGCATTCTGGGTAAATACAACTAAAACAGACGTGTGTTTCTAGGCCTAGTGAGGAAAAATGGGTCGTGGTCTTAAGCCAAAAACAAAAGAGAAATTCTACAACTGCTAAAATCTGAGGCCACTCCACTTTTGTTTACATTTCGTGAAGAAGGAATCTGTGCTCATTGTCTCCTTCAGAGGCTTTGCTCGTTTTTTTTGCTGGTTCTTGGTGCAGCGCCACCACAGGCGAGGGAGGTAAACTGTTTTTTCACAGTATTTCTTTAACACAGCAGCTGAAAATGTAATAAATGTTGCAATTTTGGTCCCCAGTCAAGCCAAATCTACCAAACTATCAGGTGTGAAAACAATGTTAGTCGTTTACTTCATCAACACGGGTGTTTCTGAACATTTCTCTTCTCTGTTTTGTTGCAGTTTTCATGAAAATGTGGTGTCTTAAAAATGAGGAAAATCTAATATTTAAAAAAAAAACTTAATGCAGCCATCTATGTTTTTATTTATTTATTTTTTGGTAATCAGTCTTACTTTACCATGACAAATGTGGGCTGGAAAGGTTACTAACACCATCAGAAAACATAAACTAGTCTGGATCTATTTGATTTGCACTTGCAAATTTTTCTTTTCAATGTGACTCGAAGTTATTCAGATAAATTCTGCCTATTTGCAATTTTTTTTTCTTGGAGCATATCTGAGTTATTTGGAAGACAATTTTGAATTCCAGCTTGTGAGGCTGCTACTTGACCTGCTGTTAGCTGTGGTGTTTGAAACAGCCAATCCAGGAGCTGCTTTTACTTTCCTTGGTGCTGATTGACTGAACATCCCAGAGCGGAAATAAGGAAGATAGCATCTGTGCTAGAAGCTTAAAGAGTTTCCACTGTGTTTATTAATGCATGTTACAGTATATTTGGTGCTTGTTGTCAAAAATGTGTAGAGCTGCTTATTTTTATAGTTCAGAGCCTGAAGTTCAAGTTTTATTTTAAAACCACAATATATGGGAGAGTTAACCTTGGACCAAAATATTCTACACTAAATACCGAAGTGGTTTGACAAACCTTTCCACATTTTGAAAGGCAAAAAAAAAAACAGTGAATCTTAATTTCCCCCTACAGTTTTACTAAAAATCCGTTACTCCGCGAGCCTGTAGTATCACATATCGTTTCATCTCGTGAACTGAATGTTTCGTTACACCTCTAGTATTAAATGTGTTCAAGTCATTACTCTGAGCTCTGTCCGTCTGTTTTCGAGCTCTTCGTAATTACACTACAATCATAATGTCATTCACAGCTCCCTCCACTCATCTGCAAACCATTACCATTATTATTTCCACACACACGCACACACACACACACGCCCACACACACACACACACACACACACACACACACACGTGCGCACGTGTGTAAGAGAAAGAGGAAAAAAAGAGGAGCCTTTGCAATTTTGCCCAGGGTTCTTTGCCCCTATGGGTTAAAAATCTAGAATGTTAATGTGCAGCTTGCCATGTTATGTGAAAGGAATTAAAAAGTTTAAGACAGCAAGTGGTTTCTATAAAAAAAAAAAAGAAGTACAGAATTTCTCTGGTGGAATCGTGATCTGAGTCACATTTTCTACGGCTGAGCTCGCTTTGTTTCCCTGAGTTAAACACCAACGGCGAGTGCTGCGCCACGTTGTGTGTTTCAGCGTACAGAAAAGCACCTTTTTAGCTGCAGAAGAGTGTTTCAAGAAGTTTAGGATTCAAGGTGATCAGAAACATCAAGATCGTCCCGCAGGACAGATCCCACCAAGAGACGCCTGTCCAGTCACGGTGTGGTTTCTGTGTTAAACGAATCCCTCCACTGGCTTGTCATATGCCAGGCTTTAACAATTTAGTTTTGTTTTTGTTTTTTATTTAAGGTGCAGCTGAGTAGAAATGTGAAGACATACTGGTAAAATTGTCCTCATAAAGTGATAGTTTAGTATATCTAAAAGGAGGTTCTAATAAAAAAAAGAAAAAAAAAGTAAAAGCATTTAATTTTTTCTTAACTCTATTCTTCGTTTTACATAGATCCAGATCAGTTGGTTAGTTTTAAAAATAATTCCCAGCCACGGAAACATCAGAGTGATTTGTATAAGCTCTACTTCTGTAATCTTTAAACAGTCGTCACGTTTTCATTGGATGGATATTTACAGTGAAGCTGATGATTGATCACACGATGAAAGTTGGAAGCCGTGCGACACTATTAATTTTCCTGTGTGAAATTCGTACCGAGACTGGAAGACGTAAAACGTTTATATTTTTTTAGGTAACAGACTGATTTAAAAAAAAAAAAAAAACATGTAAAAACTATAAAATGCTGTGCTCCTGAACTGCTTTATCCTCTTTGCTTTTTACAGTGCTGTCCGTTAGCTGCTTCGTAGCTAACGGTTAGCCAACATTTTCAGCGTCGTTACACAAAAGAGCCATTTTAGTTTTCTTTTAAATTTTGATTGCATTTAATCACCTCCAGTTCTAAATATACTTCCTTACATGTCCCTTCTTTTTAATTTTTTTGTTGTTAAAACGGGACTTTAAAGGCTCCGGCTGCACTGGTAACTAAATTTAAAAGTTCTTAGCCGGGGATTCCCCTTCGGTTGAGAGCCACCACTTTAAGCAAAAGCCCTGCATGTGCGAGGTATGTAAACAATGGGCTGGCGGAGCTCACATCTGCTCAGCCAAACAAGCCAACCGCACTTTGGCTTATCTGCACTTTCTGCTGTTATCCCATCTCCTTCTACACCCCAACACACAGGTGTGGCGTCGGCAGCGCGATACTGTTTGTGGATGAGCAGTTTATGCAAATGTTAGGTCGGCTACCTTGAATAACCTGTTTCACACACCAAAACTGCTTCTTTATTACACAGTATCACAAAATGTGCTCACACCTATTGAACTCATTCCCATTTTGTCACCAAAACTCCACAACATCAGAGGACTTTATGTCATAAACCATGAAAAAGGATGTAGGATTTCATTTTTTCTTTCTTTTTTTTTTTAGCAATTAAAAATCTAAAATGTACACCATGGATTTGTATTGGGTCCCCTTTATTTTGATCCCTTGCAACCAGCTGACTTCTGAATCTTTTATCTTCCAATAAACTCAGACTGGCTCTCTTAGCTCTGTTGAGGAAAAACAACCTACAGCATCTTACTCTCCCTGCTGTGCTTCATCATGAGGATTAGTCTGTGCAGAGTTAGCTGTATTTATACTGAGGTAGCGTAAGATGTTATGGGCAGAATTTTCTTTAGCAGCTGGGCCAGACTTTAGAAATGGTTTTACACTAGCACAGGGCTCCAATTTTTTTGTGGGTGCCACCAATTTTTTATTTATTCTTTATTTTTTTAATACATGTTTTTTCAGCAATTATACTTTAGAAACGTTAGAAAGGGTTTACAGGGGCTCTAGCCCAGGGCTCCATCTTCTTGGGGGTGCGCTCACAGATTTTTTTCCTTTTAAATAAATTAATGTTTTGCAGACATTGTACTTTCTTTATTAGTCATAAATCCATATCAGGGTGAGTTGTAATAATTTTTGGGGAATTTTATAAAAATAAACAATTCTCAAGTATTTGATTAGAGTATTTGTAATTTACTTCAAGAACAACATGGAGCTATTGGCCAAGGGGTATATTAATCCTGCCACCATGAGTTCATACCAAATTATGTATAAAACCACCTATAAATGCACTGTAATCTGCATTAGCAAAATCATTTTTCATGGTGTTCAGGGCCCCAAAACAGTTTCCAGCTCAGGTCACATCCTTGTAAATCCGACCCTGGATATAACATTAAACAAAATGTCACATATTTTTGCAAATCCTTTACATTTCAGTTAACAGTGCTGTGTGTTCAAGAGGTCCGAACGCTTTCAGATGGCACTGTACGAAGAGGACGGCTCTCTGAAATGTTTTTTTGTTTTTCTTAAATAAAAAGCTTCAGATGTGACTTTCCCATACAGCAGCACCAAGCTGGTGGGTGAAGCTGTTACTGGGCTGGCTGCTCTGGAGCAGTGGTAAATATGTATATTCGAAGCGTGTGAAAAAGCAGAGCCACAGCAGACCCACCAACCGAAGCATATGGCTCTACCATGTGTTACTTAATGAGAGATTTACTCACACAGACCACTAAATGTGTGGCTCATTTAAGGAGCCGCGGCAGAGGAGTGTTATTGCGTGTGTTGCATGCGTAAAGCCAAGCGGAGGGCTGCGAGGACGCGCTCTAACCTTTTGCACTCTTACGTTTCAGATGACAGCTGCGAAAGTTAGCCGAGAAACAAAGGAAAAAACCCCTGAAAAATTACAGGGAGTTCTTAGGAAGTCAGTGCACCTGCATGAAAAGACACCAAAAAAAAAGTATCTGCATGTGTGTGTGTGTGTGTGTGTGTGTGTGTGTGTGTGTGTGTTTTGGGTGTGTCTGTGCATGTGCTTTTCATATTAGTAACTTATCGTATTCGCAGAGGAATGCCAGCGTTCTAACCTCACCGGTGTGAGGACATGAGGTTGGGGTCCTTGCGGCGGTCGTATTGCTTGCTCCTGCTCCCCCCCCACCCCCAAACTGCCTCCTCCACCCGTTTCTGGCTCGCGTCTCTGGCCTCATGCGGTAATTGGCCACACAGAACCCAGATCTCTTTGTTTCGCCGGCAGAGGCTTGTGGTGGAAAACGCACAAGCGGCAGGCCCCTCGTAAATCTGCGGGACTCCGATTGTCAGACCCAAAAAATTTCAGCTCCGTGTTATTTTTATTTATTTTTTTAATACATATAGTTTTAATTTTCAGGTCCTGCCTTCATTCACAGCGGAAACAGATTCAGAAAATGTTTTACTTCACAAACCCCACACGCCCCAGCGTATGGTGCTCCACTGCAGCTCAGAGACTGTGATTATACGTCCATCCTCGCCGTGTGCTACTTTTCTTCTCCAGTGAATGCTGCAGTCGCTGTTTGGCTTGGACTTGCCCTGCTGGTTTCTGAGCTTCCAGACTGGGTCAACCAGGGTTCAGCAAACAAACAGACTTAACCCTGCATGCCGCGATGAGGAGACGCATTGATTCAGATGCCTGCGAATGAATTCAAGTGCCTAATCCAATGTAAACCGGGGGCTGGAGGGAGCGTCCTCACAATCTGAAACGGAATATTGCAGAGGCTGAGCGCTCTAACCTGGCCGTGACCACAACAAGCGTTAACAAAGTCATTTTGTCTAATTAGAAGCCTCAGCACGTTCAGAGGTTTGCACCAGTCCTCATAATGCAAGCCTTAAACTTTTTTCCACCCCCCCAGAGCCGGCCCAAGTCATAAGCAGTATATGGCCAGGGCTTCCCCCAGAAAACGTGCTAAGCCCGGTGGTTTTGGCCCCAGAGCAGTCGTCCAGTGGATTGCTGAGTTTTTGAGTTGAAAAATGGTCAACGTTGTCAGGAAATTTGAAAATATCATTAGGTATTGTTGGAAGACATTATTAATAATATCTAAACAACAACTAAAGTTTTAAAAAAGATAAACTAAAAAAATAACAAAAGAAAAAACAATGCTTAGCCTGAGGGGGAGGGGGCAAGTAAAGCCTGGTGGCCCGCCAGGCTGATAATACACAAAGGGAAACCCTGATGGAGCAGCGCAAAGCCCATAAGGACGCTTTAAATTTCACAGGAGACGTTGAAAAATGTGCTAACTGAAAGTAGAGATGCACCGATCAAACTCTTTATCGGACAGATACCAATTTCTAATTTACACTTTTGACCATCCGATTTAGATTCCATTTCCTTTTTTTTTTTTTTTTCCAAGAACTGTAACACAGAAAGTCTACTAAAGGCTCTTAGAATGAAGTGGTGTTATTGAATACAACAGAAAATGAAGAAATTACATTATTCCTTATATATGTATCTACACATTTATCCTTAAGCGTTATCTTTATGCAATACTTAAAGTGCATCAAAGTACATTGAAAATAGTTTTAATGCAACTTTTCTGATCAACAGTCAGAATAGATCAGGGAAAAATCGACCTATTCCAATTTTGGTCTTAGTAGATCAGTGCATACCTCATTTGTGGATTTTTTTTCTTTTTTTCTTTTACGATCAGCAAACCATCTGACATCTTTTAGACATTCCGGACTCATAAACTATTAAGTTTGCTTGCGAGTCCAAACAAACTGCTCCTATTTCAGTGCCAACCTGGGCTGGAGTTAAAAGGAGAGAGGCTTAAGTATTTATTAAGTGTTTAAGTGTTGTTCTCAAGGATTAAAGTTTGAATCGACTTTATCACGCTTCCTTTACAGTTAAATACAAAGTCTTCCACAATCTTCATTTTGAGAATTATTTTTGTAAACCGCCCTCCCCCAAACAAATAAGTTGGTTATTTTGATTTTTTGCTGCTTTGTATGTTTTTTTTTTATTTTAAATCTTCTATATTTTGTACTCTACTGCAAAGAAGTGTAGTTAATTGCTCAAAATAAATTAAAAAAAAACCTACCAGCAGAAAGTTTGAGTCATTTTGATTTGATCAGAGGTTATAGTCAGGAGGTTTGAGAACCGAAATAAATTATAACCTAGTGTAAGATTATGTTGCATAGGAACACAAAGTCTGAGTGAGATTTTAGCATTTTCCACACAATTTATTTTCATAATTCATGACAATATTACCCTAAAACTAAAGATAAACTTCAAATGGAATGGTTAAAGTTAATTGGGATGAAATTGCTTGTGTTCAAGTGGAAATGGATAAAATGGCAAAGTGTACGAACAAAATAGGGGTACGAATTTGTGAGCTGACCTGCATATTTTTAGATAGTTTTAAATAGTTCATTAGCTGTTAGCTTGTCTTTAATTTTCTACAAACTCAGTGGGATGTCACAACTTTCTAATGCAAGTGAGGAAACTGTTGGTAATAACTTCACGAAAACCTCATTTTCAAAAAAATCTGAGGTATCCCTTTAACTGCATGTGGTATTGAGGGTTTGGAGGGTCCCTCAAATCTAATTCTGCCAAGGGCTCTGTACAACCTCGGGTCGGCTCTGTTCCCACCTCAAACAGTAACTAAAGACGAACAGAGCGACTCGTTTACCCCGTGATCACATGAAGGCAACACCGAATGCACGGGTCAGTAAACGCAACTTTAAGAGACGTAGGAGGGAAGCGCGTGCGCTGCTGAGAAGGGCGACGCGCGCCGACCACGAATTAATAACAACAATTATATTTTTAAAAATAAATAAGTAAAGCTTGGATTTACACTCTGTCTTATATATTGCCGCGAAATCTGCGAGCGCGCGATTGGTAAAACCGAATCGTCTTTCCGGAGAATTCAAAGGAAAGCGGTTAAAAGTCCTGCTAAAAGGAAAGAGGAGAGGAGAGCAGAGGGGAGGGAGGCAAAGTTTTTTCCCTGAAAAGTTTGTGCAAGCTTTCACTTTCTAGGCGGGGTTACTGTAAGCTGCAGCAGCAGCAGCAGCAGCATGGAGTGAGAGAAACAGGACGGCGAGCGACTGCCATGCAGCACTATATACCGAGCTTCCATCCAACTTAAATAAGCTCTCCAATCCTTCCCGCTAAAAATAACCATGTACTCTCCGTACTGCTTAACACAGGTAAACTCGCTTCTCTTATTTCATTGTTTGGGGACCTACTCTACTCTCTCTCAGTGTGTGTGTGTGTGTGTGTGTGTGTATGCGTGTGTGTGTATGCGTTTTAAAAGCGCTGCCTCTGTCTATTATTTTCCACACGTCTGTTAGTTTTGTCAGAGCTTGTTTCTGTTGTCTGACTCACTCCGAAACTTCGCCGCGGCTCTCCGTCCCGGCTCGTCGCGCTTCCATGCCGCAGGAAACTTTCCTGAGCACCGCAGGGCTTTTTCTTTTTCTTTAAAGAAGAAAATGGCGCTTCTTCTTCTTATGTGTACTTCATATTTTAAAAACAGTATTAATGATTGAAGAAGATAAGTCCGAATAAGGAAGGAAAGGCAGGAGAGAACGTAGAGAAAAAAATTGCAGTCGAGTTATTTATTTTTTTCCCCAGGCGTCGAGGCGGGTCTAGATTTTGACCGGTGAGAGGAGCGTGAGCGCGGGGTAGCGGGACGCACAACGCCCGGCCCGACCCGGCCCACCGTGCTCCGTGCGTGGGGCACTTTCTTCTGAGACTGGGATGTTGACCGTGAGACTGAGGAACTTGTGTGTGCATGTGTGTGTGCGNCCGCGCTCTCAGTTCGATTGAAGTGAACTCTGGAGTGGTTCAAATGCGTATACGAATGTCAATCAGACCGGAGACTGCTCCAAAAGCTGGAAGTAGACCATAGAGCAGGGCATTCTGGGTAAATACAACTAAAACAGACGTGTGTTTCTAGGCCTAGTGGGGAAAAATGGGTCGTGGTCTTAAGCCAAAAACAAAAGAGAAATTCTACAACTGCTAAAATCTGAGGCCACTCCATTTTTGTTTACATTTCGTGAAGAAGGAATCTGTGCTCATTGTCTCCTTCAGAGGGTTTGCTCTTGTTTTTTTCGCTGGTTCTTGGTGCAGCGCCACCACAGGCGAGGGAGGTAAACTGTTTTTTCACAGTATTTCTTTAACACAGCAGCTGAAAATGTAATAAATGTTGCAATTTTGGTCCCCAGTCAAGCCAAATCTACCAAACTATCAGGTGTGAAAACAACGTTAGTCGTTTACTTCATCAACACAGGTGTTTTTGAACATTTCTCTTCTCTGTTTTGTTGCAGTTTTCATGAAAATGTGGTGTCTTAAAAATGAGGAAAATCTAATATAAAAAAAAAAAACTTAATGCAGCCATCTATGTTTTCATTTATTTATTTTTTGGTAATCAGTCTTACTTTACCATGACAAATGTGGGCTGGAAAGTTTTACTAACACCATCAGAAAACATAAACTAGTCTGGATCTATTTGATTTGCATTTGCAAATTTTTCTTTTCAATGTGACTCAAAGTTATTCACATAAATTCTGCCTATTTGCATTTTTTTCTTGGAGTATATCTGAGTTATTTGGAAGAAATGTTTGAATTCCAGCTTGTGAGGCTGCTACTTGACCTGCTGTTAGCTGTGGTGTTTGAAACAGCCAATCCAGGTGCTGCTTTTACTTTCCTTGGTGCTGATTGACTGAACATCCCAGAGCGGAAATAAGGAAGATAGCATCTGTGCTAGAAGCTTAAAGAGTTTCCACTGTGTTTATTAATGCATGTTACAGTATATTTGGTGCTTGTTGTCAAAAATGTGTAGAGCTGCTTATTTTTATAGTTCAGAGCCTGAAGTTCAAGTTTTATTTTAAAACCACAATATATGGGAGAGTTAACCTTGGACCAAAATATTCTACACTAAATACCGAAGTGGTTTGACAAACCTTTCCACATTTTGAAAGGCAAAAAAAAAAACAGTGAATCTTAATTTCCCCCTACAGTTTTACTAAAAATCCCTGTTACTCCGTGAGCCTGTAGTATCACATATCGTTTCATCTCGTGAACTGAATGTTTCGTTACACCTCTAGTATTAAATGTGTTCAAGTCATTACTCTGAGCTCTGTCCGTCTGTTTTCGAGCTCTTCGTAATTACACTACAATCATAATGTCATTCACAGCTCCCTCCACTCATCTGCAAACCATTACCATTATTATTTCCACACACACGCACACACACACACACGCCCACACACACACACACACACACACACACACACACACGTGCGCACGTGTGTAAGAGAAAGAGGAAAAAAAGAGGAGCCTTTGCAATTTTGCCCAGGGTTCTTTGCCCCTATGGGTTAAAAATCTAGAATGTTAATGTGCAGCTTGCCATGTTATGTGAAAGGAATTAAAAAGTTTAAGACAGCAAGTGGTTTCTATAAAAAAAAAAAGAAGTACAGAATTTCTCTGGCGGAATCGTGATCTGAGTCACATTTTCTACGGCTGAGCTCGCTTTGTTTCCCTGAGTTAAACACCAACGGCGAGTGCTGCGCCACGTTGTGTGTTTCAGCGTACAGAAAAGCACCTTTTTAGCTGCAGAAGAGTGTTTCAAGAAGTTTAGGATTCAAGGTGATCAGAAACATCAAGATCGTCCCGCAGGACAGATCCCACCAAGAGACGCCTGTCCAGTCACGGTGTGGTTTCTGTGTTAAACGAATCCCTCCACTGGCTTGTCATATGCCAGGCTTTAACAATTTAGTTTTGTTTTTGTTTTTTATTTAAGGTGCAGCTGAGTAGAAATGTGAAGACATACTGGTAAAATTGTCCTCATAAAGTGATAGTTTAGTATATCTAAAAGGAGGTTCTAATAAAAAAAAGAAAAAAAAAGTAAAAGCATTTAATTTTTTCTTAACTCTATTCTTCGTTTTACATAGATCCAGATCAGTTGGTTAGTTTTAAAAATAATTCCCAGCCACGGAAACATCAGAGTGATTTGTATAAGCTCTACTTCTGTAATCTTTAAACAGTCGTCACGTTTTCATTGGATGGATATTTACAGTGAAGCTGATGATTGATCACACGATGAAAGTTGGAAGCCGTGCGACACTATTAATTTTCCTGTGTGAAATTCGTACCGAGACTGGAAGACGTAAAACGTTTATATTTTTTTAGGTAACAGACTGATTTAAAAAAAAAAAAAAAACATGTAAAAACTATAAAATGCTGTGCTCCTGAACTGCTTTATCCTCTTTGCTTTTTACAGTGCTGTCCGTTAGCTGCTTCGTAGCTAACGGTTAGCCAACATTTTCAGCGTCGTTACACAAAAGAGCCATTTTAGTTTTCTTTTAAATTTTGATTGCATTTAATCACCTCCAGTTCTAAATATACTTCCTTACATGTCCCTTCTTTTTAATTTTTTTGTTGTTAAAACGGGACTTTAAAGGCTCCGGCTGCACTGGTAACTAAATTTAAAAGTTCTTAGCCGGGGATTCCCCTTCGGTTGAGAGCCACCACTTTAAGCAAAAGCCCTGCATGTGCGAGGTATGTAAACAATGGGCTGGCGGAGCTCACATCTGCTCAGCCAAACAAGCCAACCGCACTTTGGCTTATCTGCACTTTCTGCTGTTATCCCATCTCCTTCTACACCCCAACACACAGGTGTGGCGTCGGCAGCGCGATACTGTTTGTGGATGAGCAGTTTATGCAAATGTTAGGTCGGCTACCTTGAATAACCTGTTTCACACACCAAAACTGCTTCTTTATTACACAGTATCACAAAATGTGCTCACACCTATTGAACTCATTCCCATTTTGTCACCAAAACTCCACAACATCAGAGGACTTTATGTCATAAACCATGAAAAAGGATGTAGGATTTCATTTTTTCTTTCTTTTTTTTTTTAGCAATTAAAAATCTAAAATGTACACCATGGATTTGTATTGGGTCCCCTTTATTTTGATCCCTTGCAACCAGCTGACTTCTGAATCTTTTATCTTCCAATAAACTCAGACTGGCTCTCTTAGCTCTGTTGAGGAAAAACAACCTACAGCATCTTACTCTCCCTGCTGTGCTTCATCATGAGGATTAGTCTGTGCAGAGTTAGCTGTATTTATACTGAGGTAGCGTAAGATGTTATGGGCAGAATTTTCTTTAGCAGCTGGGCCAGACTTTAGAAATGGTTTTACACTAGCACAGGGCTCCAATTTTTTTGTGGGTGCCACCAATTTTTTATTTATTCTTTATTTTTTTAATACATGTTTTTTCAGCAATTATACTTTAGAAACGTTAGAAAGGGTTTACAGGGGCTCTAGCCCAGGGCTCCATCTTCTTGGGGGTGCGCTCACAGATTTTTTTCCTTTTAAATAAATTAATGTTTTGCAGACATTGTACTTTCTTTATTAGTCATAAATCCATATCAGGGTGAGTTGTAATAATTTTTGGGGAATTTTATAAAAATAAACAATTCTCAAGTATTTGATTAGAGTATTTGTAATTTACTTCAAGAACAACATGGAGCTATTGGCCAAGGGGTATATTAATCCTGCCACCATGAGTTCATACCAAATTATGTATAAAACCACCTATAAATGCACTGTAATCTGCATTAGCAAAATCATTTTTCATGGTGTTCAGGGCCCCAAAACAGTTTCCAGCTCAGGTCACATCCTTGTAAATCCGACCCTGGATATAACATTAAACAAAATGTCACATATTTTTGCAAATCCTTTACATTTCAGTTAACAGTGCTGTGTGTTCAAGAGGTCCGAACGCTTTCAGATGGCACTGTACGAAGAGGACGGCTCTCTGAAATGTTTTTTTGTTTTTCTTAAATAAAAAGCTTCAGATGTGACTTTCCCATACAGCAGCACCAAGCTGGTGGGTGAAGCTGTTACTGGGCTGGCTGCTCTGGAGCAGTGGTAAATATGTATATTCGAAGCGTGTGAAAAAGCAGAGCCACAGCAGACCCACCAACCGAAGCATATGGCTCTACCATGTGTTACTTAATGAGAGATTTACTCACACAGACCACTAAATGTGTGGCTCATTTAAGGAGCCGCGGCAGAGGAGTGTTATTGCGTGTGTTGCATGCGTAAAGCCAAGCGGAGGGCTGCGAGGACGCGCTCTAACCTTTTGCACTCTTACGTTTCAGATGACAGCTGCGAAAGTTAGCCGAGAAACAAAGGAAAAAACCCCTGAAAAATTACAGGGAGTTCTTAGGAAGTCAGTGCACCTGCATGAAAAGACACCAAAAAAAAAGTATCTGCATGTGTGTGTGTGTGTGTGTGTGTGTGTGTGTGTGTGTGTGTTTTGGGTGTGTCTGTGCATGTGCTTTTCATATTAGTAACTTATCGTATTCGCAGAGGAATGCCAGCGTTCTAACCTCACCGGTGTGAGGACATGAGGTTGGGGTCCTTGCGGCGGTCGTATTGCTTGCTCCTGCTCCCCCCCCACCCCCAAACTGCCTCCTCCACCCGTTTCTGGCTCGCGTCTCTGGCCTCATGCGGTAATTGGCCACACAGAACCCAGATCTCTTTGTTTCGCCGGCAGAGGCTTGTGGTGGAAAACGCACAAGCGGCAGGCCCCTCGTAAATCTGCGGGACTCCGATTGTCAGACCCAAAAAATTTCAGCTCCGTGTTATTTTTATTTATTTTTTTAATACATATAGTTTTAATTTTCAGGTCCTGCCTTCATTCACAGCGGAAACAGATTCAGAAAATGTTTTACTTCACAAACCCCACACGCCCCAGCGTATGGTGCTCCACTGCAGCTCAGAGACTGTGATTATACGTCCATCCTCGCCGTGTGCTACTTTTCTTCTCCAGTGAATGCTGCAGTCGCTGTTTGGCTTGGACTTGCCCTGCTGGTTTCTGAGCTTCCAGACTGGGTCAACCAGGGTTCAGCAAACAAACAGACTTAACCCTGCATGCCGCGATGAGGAGACGCATTGATTCAGATGCCTGCGAATGAATTCAAGTGCCTAATCCAATGTAAACCGGGGGCTGGAGGGAGCGTCCTCACAATCTGAAACGGAATATTGCAGAGGCTGAGCGCTCTAACCTGGCCGTGACCACAACAAGCGTTAACAAAGTCATTTTGTCTAATTAGAAGCCTCAGCACGTTCAGAGGTTTGCACCAGTCCTCATAATGCAAGCCTTAAACTTTTTTCCACCCCCCCAGAGCCGGCCCAAGTCATAAGCAGTATATGGCCAGGGCTTCCCCCAGAAAACGTGCTAAGCCCGGTGGTTTTGGCCCCAGAGCAGTCGTCCAGTGGATTGCTGAGTTTTTGAGTTGAAAAATGGTCAACGTTGTCAGGAAATTTGAAAATATCATTAGGTATTGTTGGAAGACATTATTAATAATATCTAAACAACAACTAAAGTTTTAAAAAAGATAAACTAAAAAAATAACAAAAGAAAAAACAATGCTTAGCCTGAGGGGGAGGGGGCAAGTAAAGCCTGGTGGCCCGCCAGGCTGATAATACACAAAGGGAAACCCTGATGGAGCAGCGCAAAGCCCATAAGGACGCTTTAAATTTCACAGGAGACGTTGAAAAATGTGCTAACTGAAAGTAGAGATGCACCGATCAAACTCTTTATCGGACAGATACCAATTTCTAATTTACACTTTTGACCATCCGATTTAGATTCCATTTCCTTTTTTTTTTTTTTTTCCAAGAACTGTAACACAGAAAGTCTACTAAAGGCTCTTAGAATGAAGTGGTGTTATTGAATACAACAGAAAATGAAGAAATTACATTATTCCTTATATATGTATCTACACATTTATCCTTAAGCGTTATCTTTATGCAATACTTAAAGTGCATCAAAGTACATTGAAAATAGTTTTAATGCAACTTTTCTGATCAACAGTCAGAATAGATCAGGGAAAAATCGACCTATTCCAATTTTGGTCTTAGTAGATCAGTGCATACCTCATTTGTGGATTTTTTTTCTTTTTTTCTTTTACGATCAGCAAACCATCTGACATCTTTTAGACATTCCGGACTCATAAACTATTAAGTTTGCTTGCGAGTCCAAACAAACTGCTCCTATTTCAGTGCCAACCTGGGCTGGAGTTAAAAGGAGAGAGGCTTAAGTATTTATTAAGTGTTTAAGTGTTGTTCTCAAGGATTAAAGTTTGAATCGACTTTATCACGCTTCCTTTACAGTTAAATACAAAGTCTTCCACAATCTTCATTTTGAGAATTATTTTTGTAAACCGCCCTCCCCCAAACAAATAAGTTGGTTATTTTGATTTTTTGCTGCTTTGTATGTTTTTTTTTTATTTTAAATCTTCTATATTTTGTACTCTACTGCAAAGAAGTGTAGTTAATTGCTCAAAATAAATTAAAAAAAAACCTACCAGCAGAAAGTTTGAGTCATTTTGATTTGATCAGAGGTTATAGTCAGGAGGTTTGAGAACCGAAATAAATTATAACCTAGTGTAAGATTATGTTGCATAGGAACACAAAGTCTGAGTGAGATTTTAGCATTTTCCACACAATTTATTTTCATAATTCATGACAATATTACCCTAAAACTAAAGATAAACTTCAAATGGAATGGTTAAAGTTAATTGGGATGAAATTGCTTGTGTTCAAGTGGAAATGGATAAAATGGCAAAGTGTACGAACAAAATAGGGGTACAAATTTGTGAGCTGACCTGCATATTTTTAGATAGTTTTAAATAGTTCATTAGCTGTTAGCTTGTCTTTAATTTTCTACAAACTCAGTGGGATGTCACAACTTTCTAATGCAAGTGAGGAAACTGTTGGTAATAACTTCACGAAAACCTCATTTTCAAAACATCTGAGGTATCCCTTTAACTGCATGTGGTATTGAGGGTTTGGAGGGTCCCTCAAATCTAATTCTGCCAAGGGCTCTGTACAACCTCGGGTCGGCTCTGTTCCCACCTCCAACAGTAACTAAAGACGAACAGAGCGACTCGTTTACCCCGTGATCACATGAAGGCAACACCGAATGCACGGGTCAGTAAACGCAACTTTAAGAGACGTAGGAGGGAAGCGCGTGCGCTGCTGAGAAGGGCGACGCGCGCCGACCACGAATTAATAACAACAATTATATTTTTAAAAATAAATAAATAAAGCTTGGATTTACACTCTGTCTTATATATTGCCGCGAAATCTGCGAGCGCGCGATTGGTAAAACCGAATCGTCTTTCCGGAGAATTCAAAGGAAAGCGGTTAAAAGTCCTGCTGAAAGGAAAGAGGAGAGGAGAGCAGAGGGGAGGGAGGCAAAGTTTTTTCCCTGAAAAGTTTGTGCAAGCTTTCACTTTCTAGGCGGGGTTACTGTAAGCTGCAGCAGCAGCAGCAGCAGCATGGAGTGAGAGAAACAGGACGGCGAGCGACTGCCATGCAGCACTATATACCGAGCTTCCATCCAACTTAAATAAGCTCTCCAATCCTTCCCGCTAAAAATAACCATGTACTCTCCGTACTGCTTAACACAGGTAAACTCGCTTCTCTTATTTCATTGTTTGGGGACCTACTCTACTCTCTCTCAGTGTGTGTGTGTGTGTGTGTGTGTGTATGCGTGTGTGTGTATGCGTTTTAAAAGCGCTGCCTCTGTCTATTATTTTCCACACGTCTGTTAGTTTTGTCAGAGCTTGTTTCTGTTGTCTGACTCACTCCGAAACTTCGCCGCGGCTCTCCGTCCCGGCTCGTCGCGCTTCCATGCCGCAGGAAACTTTCCTGAGCACCGCAGGGCTTTTTCTTTTTCTTTAAAGAAGAAAATGGCGCTTCTTCTTCTTATGCGTGCTTCATATTTTAAAAACAGTATTAATGATTGAAGAAGATAAGTCCGAATAAGGAAGGAAAGGCAGGAGAGAACGTAGAGAAAAAAATTGCAGTCGAGTTATTTATTTTTTTCCCCAGGCGTCGAGGCGGGTCTAGATTTTGACCGGTGAGAGGAGCGTGAGCGCGGGGTAGCGGGACGCACAACGCCCGGCCCGACCCGGCCCACCGTGCTCCGTGCGTGGGGCACTTTCTTCTGAGACTGGGATGTTGACCGTGAGACTGAGGAACTTGTGTGTGCATGTGTGTGTGCGTGTGTAATAATAAACGGTCCCTTGCGATTGTGTTTTTTTTCCCTTATCTGCTGCAGTGCTCAGTTTTCCAAGTGCTTACACTTGAATGCAACACGTGCACACTTGCAGTTACACGTTAACTACAAGAAGGCACCTTGACGTCAGATTACTATTCAGTGACTGTGGGATTCTTTTTTTTATAAAAAACATTTTCATACACATTTTTTTAAGTTAAACATCTAATATTACCTGCTTTTCATATTTTTGCCTAAGCTTAAGATATGGCCCTCATGCTCCACGCCTTTCATTTTTAATCCCCATGTTGCCTTATTTAGAAATAAAACAGTCAAATGTAAGATATGTGGTCGATTTTTTGTGACTGTTGTCGGTTGTTGCTTTTTTTCCCCCCAGTTATTTTTAATACTAGGATCCATCTGAGTTGCAGCAAATGCCAGATTAACATTTTTGCCTTCTTACTGTCTTTTGTATCTCGTCTCATTTTCAGGAATAATAGTTCTTTGTTTTGAACCAGTGTCTGATTTATCCGCAAAAGTTTTTTTTTTTTTTTTTTTTTAAATATCAGGAATTTTCAGGGTGAGACAAAGTGACCGTAGGGCTATTTTAGTCAAGCTTCCACTCTAAATCTTGTTAAATTATTTGTGCTTTCTTCTGTTTTTCTTTAGAACACTGCACAAAAGATGAACATTGGAGGATATTAAATATTAGCCAAAAAATAATTAGTTTTAAATCAAATATATAAAAATATTTTTAAAGGTAAGGTTAAATGCTGGTTTAGCATTTAAATTCAAATTTAACTGAAGATGTCAGTTTAGCGATTCCCTTTTGGAGCAAAGAACTTTAATTCTTATCTTTTATCTTTGGGTTGTGTCATGAATAAATAGATGAACTGAAAAAAAGTAATGTAATATAACTATGGTTGACAATGTTTCTGTGTTCCTTTGAGCATTTAACTAGTTTACCAGCAGCATTAATGCTACAGTTAAACCTGCTAACAACCTTTTTAACCTTGAGGCATTCACCCCAATGATCTTACCTGCGGTTGTCAGGGAAGCTGTTCACCTGCCACTTTGTAAGTTTATTACAAGTTCAACACTGTTTTATACCCTAATTACAAACTTATTTTTAGTTTCTTTTTAGCTAATAAGCTTAATGCTCTTAGTAACTAATTTTATTCAGGCAGTTAGTTGGTCATGATTACCTCTTTAACCTTGGTAAAAACAACCAGCCAAACGAAGCGCATGGAAATCATTATAGAGATTATTTGAGCAAAATCTCTTACAGTTTGCTTTGTCAGTGTAAATTCCAGGCCCCTAAACTTTACCCTCCTCAAGATTTTAAAGATCTCGCTGCTTTTACTGTGGCCTTCTCGTGTTCTGCAGCTGCTGCAGGTCTTCTTCCAATAAAGCCGACTTGTTTATCCCCAGTTGGCTTCTCCTGACAGCGAACCGCCAGGGCCCTCCGTTTGACGCCGTAATTCATCCCTAGCCTTTTACGGTGGCTTTATTAAAAAAAAAAAAAAAAAGGAGCTTTTCCTCCCCGTCTCCGCGACAACTCGACTCAGGCGAGGGGATCCCCGCCGCCGCCGCTGTTCCTCAACTCCTCGGCTCCTCTCGTGCGGGTGCGAGTCGCCGTCTGGTTTTCATTTGAGAACACTCGCGGCGCTGCGATCATAATGTTCGTCCTCTTTCTGATTGTTTCCACTTTAATTCTACCCTTTATTGAAGAAGCTGTTAAAAGGCCGCGTAATGTGCTGACTTTAAGAGTCCAAAAGGGGTGAAGCGTCGATGGCAGTGGAAAGAAAATAGAAGCTTCCACGGAGCCTTCGTGTTGTCTTTTATTATGGCTTATGATTTGCTCTGAGGTTGTTTACTTTTAAAATATGGCTTTTGGAGTGTCTGTCTGTTCTAAATAGGCCTTTTAAACAAGACTTTATCTGATTTAAAACTTGCCACGGCCAAACAAAAGCTCTTTTCAGCAACATAAATTCCCCTTAATTAAAATTAATTGGCAGCAGATTCACATAAGGACTAATCTAGCACACATGTTGCACAGAACCTTCAGAAATGTCACTGACTGGGCATGGAAGGGGTTTCATATTTTGTCTTTAAAAAAAGAAAGTTGAAGGGCTTTCTTTTTTATGTCCAGATCTAAATCAGAAAAAGAACAGCCATATAGAAATTCTTCGCAGCTCTGCAGAGAATACCCAAATTGTGATAGATCAAACTCTGGCTTTTAAAAACTACTTAGACAAATTGAAGTTTCATCGATCTGTTGTGGGCAACATGTTATGAAGATATGAGAGGTGTGTGTTTTATCTTGTTTACAGTAATGCTACATGGTATGACATTGAAGTGCTCATAAATTGATGATTCACTTGGAAACTGTATAGGAGTTTCAAACTCGTTTTCTTTTCACAGTAATGTAATTTGGCACTATACAAATAAAAATTGGCTTCATTTGATTGAATAAAAACACAACTGGTTCTGTGGTCTTGAGGGCCACAGAAATAGCTATGGCCAGCCGAATTTGGCCCGCAGGCCTCAAGTTTGACACCTGCTGTATAGTAGCAAATGTATTAAGTATTCACTGTGGAATAACACAATTTAAACCAACAATTTCTACATTAGATGTTGCTCAACACTGCATCCAGGACTGCTGCTTAAATGGTATCACACAATTCTAATGTATTGTTACTATACCTACCATAATTAATATATTACTTACACAGACGCGCATAGTCATAGTGAGAAAATGTTCACAGTCTCTGTTTAAAGAATCGGCCATTTCACGGTGCTATGAAATGGTTCTCATGGGATTTTAAGTCAGTCTCAATCATAAATATAAATTTAAGGTCAACATCAGCTAAATTCCAAGAGCTAGCAGTGTGTTTGCTGGTTGGACCGCACGGTGACGGAAGACCTGAGATAAAACTGAAATAAAAACCCAGCTAATAATCTTCTAAAGTAAACATGCTTATTAAACTGAGATTTTAATGAGCAGTAATTAGCTAGCTTGGTTACCTGCTTCCAGAACAACGCTGCTGTAGGCTGTTTATTTTACCGACACTATAGCTCTTGTAAATTGTTGCTAATTTTAGTTTTAAAACCGTTACCTAAAAAGAGGAATGAGCTCAACACTCCTTTTAGCGTCTGAGTCATGGCTGTCCATGTATTTTCCTGACTGAAATTATTTCCAAACAGCTTTTTTTTTCTTTTTTTTTTTTTTTTAGCTAAGCCAAAATGAGAAAAAAAAGTTATTTTCTTCATCTAGCTAGCTGGCTGACAGCAACAGAATTGATTTTCTAAGTGAAAGAAAGAAATGATCTATAAATCAGTACAGGCGTTTTGTAGAGAAGCTAAGTTGTATTCGTTAATATGTGTTATCCTTTGCAAATGTACTGGGTTCATTATCTATGCATAATTACAGCAGAGCAGTTTGAACTTTCACCTGTTTGAGGTTTTGTGTTCCTAACCCATCTCCGTCTAAAAGTCATTGTTACACTTTTGCATTAATAATCCATATTTTTTATTTTTTTGTAACGCACTAACCTTATGCCCACCACTCTGTGTGTCATTCTTTCTTGTATGTCAACGCTAATGTTGTCATCTGAGTCTGTTTTCACTGCTGCGACATTTTAACTTATTCCTTCCCTCNTGTATGTCAACGCTAATGTTGTCATCTGAGTCTGTTTTCACTGCTGCGACATTTTAACTTATTCCTTCCCTCTACCCCCCCCCTCATCCCTGACCCCCGACCCCTCCCTGCCGCATCTCTCTGCCTGCCTGGACGCTGACCCCTGCTCTCCTCGCCTCTTAACACCCTCTCAACTCTAAAGTATTACCCCACTCACCTTCTAAACAATGCCTTAGTGGTAAGTCCCGTTGAGTCACTTATTTTATTCAACGTCAGGTGTTTGTGTCTTTATTTTAATTTTTTTTTTTTGCTTTATTTATCCATATTTTTGCACCTATATTCCATACTGAGATTTTGTTGTATTTTTTTCTTACTCCACACATAAATCAATATGTTTCAGCTTAAGCAGAGAACACAGCGCAAAGCGGCAGAGAGAAACAAAAGCAAGAAAAATTGAAAGCGTTAAAATGTCACAAATATTGCTGCTAAATCTTCATGCCTTGTAAAAAAAATTTTCAGCCGTATTAAACTCACTTTTTCTCTCTCTCTTTTACTGGTTAGGACTTGTTCTTGGGCTGATCGTTTTAGTCGGAAAAATTTTGAGAGCCCCCGTTTTCTTAAATGTTCCCCTTCGTGACTTTTTGGTTTCTGCGCTCAGCTGGACCCTTTGCTGTTTTTCCTGGTTGCTTCACATGGCTTTACGTTTCTGTGAGGGAATGTTTTAGATTTAGACGCCATAGCTCACCGCTTGCCGTTATGTGGCGTTATTAGTGTGCAGTGCTCTGAATAAAAACATTAAAAAAAAAATAATACTTTGTGTGGAGCGGGAAAGCACAGCTTAGTTTCTTTTCTGTTAAGATCTTATTCAGTTTATATGATTATTATCTGGACTTACTGCACTGCATTAAATGTACATTTCTGCAGTTCCCTCCACTGTCATTACGTCTTCATCTCTCTCTTCCCATGGCTTGAGTTGGAACAGCTGTTGAGAGGATTAAACAAAATCTGGTGGAAATATTTTTATATGTGTATGTGTATGTGTGTGCTTGTGTGTAACTATTCCATAATTTTATTTATTTTACAACCACAAAATTCTATGCATTTGATTGGAATTTTTTGAAGTTGTACGCTGTGGGAATGCTTTTTTTCCCAGCTGGGACAGGAAGGACGTAAAATCTGAAAAGTGTGATATGCATTTGTACCACACTTCACTCCAATCCTACTAAGTAGAATCTAATGATGCCTCAAAAGGTCACCTATTTAGTTTATAAAGGCCACTTGTTTGCAATTAAGGGTGCATTCACACCAGCCCTGTTTAGTACGCTTCAATTGAAATGTAGTTTGTTTGCGAACTCTGGTCCGCCTAAAAAGCCAGGTCTCGGTTCGGTTGAAGTGAACTCTGGTGCAGTTTGAATGAGTATGTGAACGCCAAGCGGACTGGAGACCGCTCCAAAAGCAGGCCGTGTGCAGAGAGGATTCTGGATAAAAATGTGTAGCGCTAGCAAGCCTCGTGGTTTCTATTGAAGACGAAAGAGAAATTTTACAACCACTAAAATTTCAGTGTATATTTAGTGAAGAAGGAAGTTGCACTCATGTCTTTTTCTGACATGAGTGTATTTCTTCCTTCAGTTGTTCTTAATGCGGTGCCACTACAGGTGGTTTGTCCGCAGTCAAACCAAGTTCATTATCTATGCTTAATTACAGCGAAACATTTTGAACCTAATAGTCCAAGTCTACTGGACTATCAGGTGTGTAAATACTCTAAAAAGATAAATACATCAAGTTAAACACAATCACATCCACCTTTGAGGAGCCACCCTAAACATGAAACAGTCATGTGTTTTCTGTAGCCTAAATGTAGAGCCTGGCCTGTTAGGGATCTGAACAATTCGTCTTTAGGAGTTTTTGAGTCGAAAGCTCTGAACATCTTATAGGCCAGTTAGATATACTAAACAATCAAATCCCTGCAAGTTCTGGTTTAACTGGGTTGCCTGTCATGACTTGACATATGCGGTCACAGTTTTAAGTAGCCAAACAGCTAAACCACATCAGCTCTTGTGAATATTTTGAGAGAGAGAAACTGATTCAGCAGCCAGTAAAGCTTTTTGCTTCTGGACTTTCCCAAGACATTCAGTTTTATCGGACATTCTGTCAACATGCGGGTCTAATCTATTGCATGTGAATACAGTTTTTACCTCCATCTGAGGCCACCAAGAGGTCAGGATACATAAAATAAAGCATATGAATTAGAATAAACCACTAAGCTGTTAAGTTTCCCAATTTTCTGACACCATAAGGAGGCACTCCTCTGCTTCCAATATGAGCGTTTTCCTTTGTTTTTGCTGCTTCTAAATTGGTAGCATGTTGTGACTTCTCTGCATTAAGCATGCGACTGAAAGGCTTATGAAGGTTTTTGTAATTAGCGTCTTTGTCAGTCATAAATTCTCTATGTTTATTGTCAGCTGGTGACTGCAGGCCACCATGTGTCAGCAGTAGGAAATTTACTGCCGTTTCTCAGTTTTATTTATTTATTTTTTACTTTGCAAAGACATCGGGAGCTCTCCACGGCGGCAGAGACAAAGATGGGATGAGCCGGGCGCACGTTGGCAGCCGGCAATATAGATTTGAATTAAGTAGCATGTAGTTTTTTGTTGTTGTTTTTTTTATCTGGAGCCGCATGCGGAGAGATAGAGAGGCAGAGCCCACTGTGTCCCATTCAGTATCAGCACAGCTGTCCCAGCATCCGTGGAGAATGGATTCCTGCTGCCACTGCCACGGGAGGCTCCAGCCAAGAAGAATGGGAGGATATCCACTGTGTGCGCTTGTGTGGTTTAAAGGAAGGCGAGGAGCGAGAGGAGAGAAGGGGAGACGGATATGTTTTTTTTTTCCTCCTTCTCTTTTTTTCTCTCCTTTACGTGTGTGCGTCTCCGTGTCGTCTCCGCCTGCTTCGGTCTTCCATCGCTCATGTCACCTCTGGCTCGGATTAGTTTTTGGCACGACTGCGGCTACACCCGCGGCCTTGCTGCGGCTCTGCGGTTTCCCGATATGTTGTGCCGTTGCCATGGTTGCTTGAAACACACGCACATGGGTGCTAAATTACATAATTGAGCTAGAATATTCAGGGTAGCAAAAATATAAATAAATACTGTGCCTCACTGAAATATTCACTCTGAACTTTTCCTACATTCATCGTATCGTTTTATCATTTATCGCGATAAATTACTAATGATAAGAATTTTGATATAGCATTTTCACAATAAATTCCAGTTAACAATGTTTAAACTCTCCCAAAAGTGTCCGTGTCCACAGTTTGTTCAATGAGAGCATCAATAAATATCAGTACATTTGAAAATGTCATTAAATACATTTACTGTGTGCAACTTAGGGATACAAATCACTCTTTTGTATGTTTTTTGGGGCTATGATTGCTGTCCCAATCAGTCATAGCCATACAATTACCTAATAAAGATCTAATAAATGGTTTTTGCTGCCACTTTTGTCATTATCACGACTTAAAGTTCATATTGCCCACCACTATCTACCAAGTTCAGTGTATATTGGGGGATTTGGTGTTTGACACAAATGAACCTATTTGTTTTTAACCCCATCAAATGAATACTTTATCGATCCACTGTTTGAATCTGAAAGTCTTGTGTGGAATTTCCTAGCAAAATTTCAAGTCATGCATATTTACAAGTAGTTTTCAGGCCTCTGTGTTGACTGGGCCTTTCTAACACATACATGTGCTAGGGCTGCACTGACTGCAGTTTTCTGGGCAATTACTGATCTTTAAAAAGACTGAAATGCCGATACTGATTTATTTGTTCTGAAAAGTCACTAAATATAGCCACAGAGTTCCTAGTATGGCAACACTGCGCGAATGTGCAGATGTGACATGGTGGTTATACGATTCATCCCCATTCATTGTCTCACCAGTAATGTATGCTTTGGTCTAAACTGCTAGCTTTGGTTGAATCAAATAATGCTACAGAAACATTTATATAAGTTAATATATAAAGATATAAGATAATATTTTTTCTGATGCTCATTTATATCAAAACCAAAACTTTGGTAAACAGTTTTACAAAGCATCACTGTAGACATAAATGAGTGTTAAGCAAAAAGACAAAAGTAAACCAACAGGAAAAATCAAAGGCTGTTGATGAAGCCTGAATATGAGTCTGCCTGCAGAGCGGCGCCTACAAAGGCAATCAACTACAATCTACTGATGGGGTATTTAGGGAATTTTCAGGCAAAAGGAATTTTCAGGCAAAAAACATAAGTGTCGGCCAAAATCAAAATGGGCATGTCAGAACTTTTTAAAAAATGGTGAATCGGCCAGAAAACGACAATTGATGCATGCGTGACATTAGCATAAGTCACCTTTGTTCATTTAAGTTTTAGCAACTTGCCAATAGCAGTAAAGCAGTAAAACATCTGATTGTCTGTTCATTTTAAGCTTAGCCTTTGTTTATATGTGGTGCACATTCAATGCTAATAAACAGCTTTAAGTTAGCGATTCAAGGATTTTCTTTTTTAAACCAAGCCCAAAGTTACAAAAGTCAAGTAGAAACAAGTCAGAAACCATGGCAACATAACCCACTGACTGTTTGATCATCCAACAAAATGTGATATAAAAATGTTAATGATCATGAATACATTTTCCTGGATCAGTTAAGAAACTTTGCAAAATTATTTAGTAACCTACGGTTTTCTTACATACCTTAAACTTAACTTTTTTTCTCCTATCAACAACGCTGCTGAGTTACCCACTACTTCAGGGTGCCTGATTAGGTCCTAAAATTTGGGAGCCGATTTATAAAAGTAGCAAACGCAGCTCCATCACCACCATGTCATTTACCCACCAGCACCATCGAGAAAAAGTCCCATCAAATAAAATGAGTAAGATTCTCTGTTTGATGGATGTGATTCCCCCACCCGGACATTAACCAAAAATCTAACAGCTAATAAATCAACATTTGTTGAGTCAACAGTTAACATGACCCTGGGTTATAACGTTACACGTGGCGGCATCGAGGTTTAGACCGCTGCCTCCAAGGCTCCATGGGTCCGAACTTCAAAGTTTGTTTAGTTTTCTTTTTTTTCCTTTTTTTTGTCTGCTGTGTTGGTAATACTTTGGTTACATTTAAAGATTTTACATATCGTTTAGTTAAATAAATAAATAAATAAATAAATAAATAAATAAATACATTTTAAACCCAGCCTGATGTTGGCAAAAGTAGACCAGAAACTTGTCAGAAACCACGGCAACGAAACCCACCGACTCTGTTTGACCATAAAGCAAAACGAGATACAAAAATTACATGGATGTGGAATGAATTTGGACTGACCAGGTAAATGTTTACAGTGTTACAGAGCTTTGTTTACAATTAGGCGGTCAGTAATCGAATCTGATGTACTTCGTCATGAATATTAACACCTTTGCTGCTACCGAAGCATTTTTTTCTTTTTTTGTTTTTATCAAGATTGCTGCTGATTTAGAAACAGCCCCTGAACGCCACAGTATGTTATAAAATTGGGGAGCAGTTTTAGAAAACTATCAAACCATCAACATCATGTCATTTCCCCCTAAAAAACGTCCCATCAGATAAAATTAATATGATTTTCTGTTTGATAAATTTGTGATTCCTCCACCCGGATATTAACCAGAAATGTAACCGCCGATAAATCAACATTTGTGGACTCGACTGTTAACATCTTAAGGTTTCTTAACTCTGTTTTTCTTTCTTTTACTCCGCTGTGCTGATTATACGCTGGATAAGTTCATTAGTAAACTTTGCATATAGTTTATTACAAAAACTAATAGGATGCTGTTTCTATGGACACCTTTCTACTTCATTTTACCAGATTTATAATGTGTGATGCATTTAAAAATGGATGATCAGAAACATGTTTGTTTCTTCCCTTTTAAAATGGGGGGAGGTTTTTGTTCACTGGCTTCATCATTTAGTTTCCTGCTCTTTGCTTTACTGGGCAGAAGTCCAGGGCAACAATTTTTTGGGGGCACCCAAAATTTTTCATTTTTGTGACTCCACTTTTTTTTTTTTTTTTTTTTTTTAAATGAATGTGTGTTCTGCAATTGCTGTATCAGATGAGTTAAAGCAGTATACTGGAATTAATAGGAAAATGAAAAATAGTCAAGTATTTGAAAATTACATCGTTGTAGCTAGGTTTATCGTAATAAGCAATAAATCCATTAATTCCATTGCAAATTAAAACAAGATAGATTTTTCTTGTGCCTCTATCTCTTTCTGTCAAGGACTGGATGACAAAAGTCTGCATTGGTCTCAATTAGTCCCGTTTGAAGAGCAATTTTGTCTAGAGACATTTCAGGAGCCATTTTATTTGTTGTTTTGGCTGCTTTGTCTATTTATCTTGTGCATTTAAAATGTCTACCACTGCCAATGTTAAACTTTTGTTAGGAATTAAAGTTTCTTAATCTCTTAGAGGGTGTGCTGGCATTATTATGCCATTGCCATTAAATTACATGAAAATGGTCTGAAAACCACCGTGTATCACAATAATTTGTGGCACAATTTATCATCCAGCAGAACTTGTTATTGTGACAGGCCTAGTTGTAGAAACTTTTATTGGGGAACAATAAAATGCATGTATAGGATTACCTATGGATTGGTGCCCAATCCATATTTACGAATTCGGTAAATATCAGTTACAATAGCAATATTGATATCGGATGTGAATATCGGCCCAAATTTTCAAATCAGTGCATTTTTAGTTTTAACTTGACAAACTGGGAAAAGGTTCAGGTGGTAGGAATACTTTTGCAAGGCCCTCTGTGCAATGAACCACGAGAACAAAACGCAGAGGAGGAAGAAGGTAATGCGTGTGTGTGCCTGTGTGAGTGCGTGTGTGTGAACGGAAGAAAGGAGAAACCACCATAACAAAGTTTGATTTCACCAGAATGAACCACAAGCAGATCAACTCGTGAATATTTAAGAGCTCTGTCATTTTTGGGTTTCGAGCACAGCATGTTCTGTCCCCAGATTTTGGGCCATAAAAGCGAATAAGATCATGTGGTTACTCCTAATTTTGCAAAGCAAGAATTCGAGAGGTTAGTTGTGGAAAAGGAAAAGGTTACTGGAGCGCACACAAAGTACATGCGTAGAAGGGTGTATAGGCAAAGGGTGCGGCTCCCGGGGTTTTTATACAGATACAGTGCGAGACAATCGGCAATTTATAGTTCCGTCTCCGAGTTCGCTCTCAGAGTCGCTCTCGGTTTCACATCATCAAACCTCTCGAAGCCGGGGTATAGTTTCCGATTGATGAACTGTTAGCAGTAACGTAAACCTCCGCTGGGATTATGCGAGGACATAAAAATTCCTAAAAACTGCAATTACCGCCCCTCCCCTGACATCACACCTGAAGCTCAGAGGTTAGCTGTAATGTCACATAATCAGACCTTTATGTTATAAACGCTGATTTTTATTGGGTAAACAGAAACAGATGAGCCGTAAACCTCGTCAGGTTTTTTCGGCATGGTGTTTTTTTTTAATAATTGAAAAAGAGAACTGGCAGAACCTTTGTAGTCTCAGCCTGACATTATCTGTAACTATGCGGTGCCTTGAAAATGTTTTCATATCCTAAAGTTCAGAAGAATTTCATATGATAGATCGACACAGAGGAGCACATAGTTGTGAAGTAAAAGTAGAACGGTGAAAGGTGCGGCCATCTTTGCTCTGCTACCCTTTAATTAAATTAACAAACAGCATCTTGAAACCCAAGGAACAGATTGTACAAGTCTGTGATAAAGTTGTGGAGAAGTTTAACAGCAGGATTCGGTTGTAAAAAAAAAAACAAAACAAAAAAAACAAAAAACACAATAGCCATAAAACATGGTAGTGGCCAAATTATGCTGTGGGGAGGCTTTTCTTCTGTTTTTCACCACATTCAGTGGAATCTGTTGGGCTATTGTGTAAAAGAAAATGTTAAAAGTTGACAAGAAATTTCACTAAGTAATGATATGTGTTATTGGAAGACATTATTGGAAATACTTAAACACCAACTACTGAGTTTTTTAAAAGGCTACACAGAAAAAATGCAGCTAAAATATAGACATTTTGCATTATAGTTAAATTCTAGTTAATCATCCAGTGGATCTTAAAAAAAGCTATAAAATGCTAATCACCTTTAAAAGTTAAATTAAAAGAAGTGTAACCTAGAATGGACAATGATCAGTAAGCATATTCATATGTTTTACTAAACATTTTTGTAAGTTTTCTTGCGTTTTCCTAAACCCACCCATTTTGCTTTCTAATATTTTGCTTTGGTGGTTGTGATTGGCTGTTTATCCAAGCCAATGCAGTATTTGCAGGGAAGACTCTGGATGAAAAAGACCTGTATGTGATTGGCTGGTAGTGTGGCTCATTTATATTAACTTTAAGTGCAATCACAGACCAAGAGTCAAACACGTGCCAGAACATGTATTGCGCCAGCGTGTGTGAGGTGTAAACACAGACGCCAAGTAATTTTTTGTTCACCAAGATGCATGAGCTCACATCAGTCTTCCGGCACGGTCAACACAAACTTCTTAATAGTGCGATTACAGTTCCTTTAAAGGTTAGCGTTGAACGCACTCTAGATATTGGTTTATGTAGAGAAACATTAGATAAATATTTAGAATTATACTTTTATTATCGGAGCGAGACCCAGAGAAATTGGTTTACAAATCTAGGATAAACTTAGAAAGTACCATCTGCTTTCTAGAATCAAACATGGAGAACCAACATCTAATTTTATCAGAATAAGAATCCAGAGAAACCCCTACTCGTTTATAAATTGCGGGATACTTATTCTAAATACTGCATTCAACCAAAAGAGTGCGCAACCCGAAGTCCAGCGAACTTTGGAGATGATATGTGGAAACAACATTAATGTTTATTTAATATTTTGTGCAAAGAATATAGAAATGACAGAGAGGAGTTGAAGCCAAATTGCTACCGCAGTTGATAAACCCGGTAACTTTTCAGCTGCTCTTCATTAACGTGACATAAATAGGTTATAATGATTTTCATTCAGTCGGGACTCTACGTTGACTCTAGCCAAATGCATCACAGGTAGATTCTAATAAAGCATTGATTAATGCCTGATATTAAAATTAGTTAACTGGACTTGTAGCCATTATTTTGGGCTACAAGTCTAAAATTATGGCTGTGTGGCTGGACACCACAGCACGATCGAACCGATTGAACTGTTATACCTAGGATTTCTGTCGGCTAATATGTCTCTCAGGTTTTGAAAATGGGCCGACAACTTGTGTAGTGTAAGCTGGACATTAGACTAAGGAAATAGGAAGGGAGGGTCAGTGGAGAGCACCGGATCAGAGCCTTTTTTCATTCAGTGTCATTAAGAGAAAGAAAAAAAAGGCAGGAAGAGACAATAATGCCGGTAATTAAAGTGAGGTCGATAGGTTTAATTTATCATGTGATTAATTGATTAATCACATGATTTATCGTTTATCGCGACAGGCCTAGTCTAGACTTCATTGATGCTCACAGAAGAAACTATGTCACACTTTCCTTCCTCTTGATGAATTTAAACTACCGTTTGAAGACACTGTATGGAGTATACCAAGTTGTTGCATCTTCTTAAGACTAGTTTACGTGATTTTAGTCACCTAAAATGTCAGTGTTGCAGCAGATCTGTGGAAACAAAGTCATGCTGCACCTTGTAAAGTAATGAAAAAAAAAAATTACATTTCCTCATGTTTGCTTAGTCTTATTTCATGTCTAGACCCACAGAGGACCGGGCGAGAAATGTTTCTGAGCTCGCTTTGTTCCTGTAACGGAGTACATTTGAACGATCGCCAGCGTCAACAGTCGTGGCGATCGTTGACAGCAATTCATTCTCCGCGCTCTCATTTTAACTAAACAACCGTCGATGCCACAGTGGACACACGGCGACGATGTTGAACTTTCATTGCGAAATCCACAGTTTATGATTATGTCCCACACTAAGCCACCGAATCCGTCTGCCAGAGAGCCACAGAAAACAGATAGAGAGTTGTTGTGGATCATCGGCGGCCCACTCAAGGTCACTTTAGTGTGGGCAATCTGGCCGTGCCGTTTGGCCTGCTCTGCCTTGTTGTGTGTCTGACCCACATCTCACTGCGCTTGCTAAATATATACAGTAGACCTCTCATTACAAAGCATCCGGATTAATCTAGATGAAATCTGAGCTTACCTCAGCCTGCAGCTTGCCTTCATATATGTCCACACACGCCCAGTCACTCATGAAAATAAAAGCAGAGAATTGCAAATACAGATTTATACATAAATTGCAGTGAAACCCCCCAAAGTGAGCTATATTGGCGGGGTTTTTTTTGTTTTTGTTTTTTTGTTGTTTTTTGTTTTTCCCTGAAACAATCTGTCTCCACACTTGCAGGAAAGGTGTGCATGGTCTCAGTTTTAGCTACGGTTTGTGTCCCTTCATGCATAACGCACCTGCACATGTTTAATCGCATGAGGCACAGGTGTGCATTCTTTCAGGAAAACAAATCATACTCATTATGACTGCCTTAGAGCAGAAAACAGTGTGTGTTCTGAATGCGATGTGTTCTGACAACTCTGTCAGATGAACGCGCTCACGAAACGCAAGAATGTTACTTTCCAGTGTTGCTGAAAAGAGGTCGGAAATTCTGATACTATCTCTTGTAAAGTATAGCACAACTAGCCTTTGTTGTATAACTCTGATTATTTCAGCGCCGTTTCTTTTCTAATGAGATCTTATACCATGATGTCTTCTGATACTGAAAATAATTGATATTTCTTTTATTTTGTAGTAGAAAATTTAGTAGTTTTTGAGTAGCTTTTTTTTGTTTTAAATGTTGTGTAAGGTTGTGTGTAGACAATGCAAAAGTGATCCAAATCAGATTTTTTTTTCTCTGTATGTGATTTTTCATGGCAAGTCTGATTTTACAAATCAGACAAAATTCTTTCATATGTGGTTCTAAAGTTTATATGCGTCTTATGTTTTTCAAAACGTCTTTACGACAACTGTAACTCATGAGATCATGTGATATTAAAGCCTCTTTTGCGCATGCACTACTTTCCGCACTGTAGAACGTTCATACGGCATTCTGATGGATGTTATGTTTAAATTATAATGTGAGAAACTTGTTAAAAAAGTTTTTCACCTTTCCTTCAATATTCTACATCTTGAACCAGCCGAACTTTGGCATCAACTTAAAACTTTTTGGCTAACTGTTTAGCTGAAACAGTTAGCTAAACAGTTAGGGGGTTGTAAGTGAAAAATTCAAGCGCAAATGGTGTATGAAACAAGCTGGGCAGACACCATTGATGAAGCCAGTTTTTAAGTTTGTTGTACAAGAATTTCGTTAAAACCTGAGGCCACCATGACGCTAAGGCTTCTTTTGTGCATGCTGTACCTTCCGGAGCGCAGGCTGCTCATACGGCAATCTGTTGGATGTTATCAATATCTTTGACTAGCCAATCTTTAGCATCAGCTTTCACCTTTCTAGCTAACTTTTTAGCTAAATAAATTAGCTAAACTCTATAGCTAACTGTTTTGGTTGACTGTTTTGGGTAAACAGTTAGCTAAACTTTGACTTTGTGAACTTAAAATAATTAAAATATGGTTTATTTGCCTAGATATATCACCACAATACACTCTGCTGTACCTACTAGAGGTTACATTAAATTGATGTCCTTAGACATCTATCTTTGTTAGTTGCTATAGCTACGAGGGAAAACATTTAGATTTCAGCCACCAAGCCTCTGAGCTGGGACACATCTGGAATTGCACCACCAAATGCGGTTTGATTTTCAAATATTGGATTTCTAGTTGAAGTTCTCCATGCAGACCTTGTCAAATCCACCTGGATCCATTCTGGAAATGTCAAAAAAAAAAAAAAAGAATTTGGCTGAAGCTCTTAACAAGGTCTTAGTATTCAGGTGTTACTGCGGACTCAATACGCCGATTTTATTCAAATGTCTATTTTCTCAAATTAGTACAGCTACTCTGCATTCTTTCCATGTGCCTCTTGGCAACGGCAAACGTACCCCCAGGCATAAGTACCCCTGGATGATAATCACTATTATAGGAAGCCAGCAACACAAACACTCAGCTGGTAATCTATGGTTTTTCACGTGTTCTATCCATCCGTACTTTTCAGCCACAAAAAAGAAAAAAAGATGCAACTCCATTTACCTCGCGAAGGCCAGGGAGGAAATTACCATCATTTGTTCTCAAGGGACAAAGATCACCGTTTACGTGGAAGTGCTTATGGCGGACGGGGAATGACATCTCGCCGTGATGTCATATCAATCTGCCGTTTTAAGCCATTTCTTTTGGCTTCGGTGGGATAAAGAGGCATTGTTTGGCTCGTTGATTGAACCTCAAATAACCCGGGGCTTTCTTTCATCATCTCGTCCGCATTACCTCATACTGTAGAAGCGACCAAATAATCAAGCCCTGTGTATGTCAATTCAGTGACCATGCAGGAGTGTAATTTAGCTTCAGCTATTTAGCAACTGCAGTTCTATGCCCAGCGTTGATTGGGACCTTGATTGAGCGTCAACATTTGAGCTAGACTTTTCTTCTCTCTCTCTCTCTCCTTCAGCAGACAGGGCCTGAAGGTTGCGATGGGGCTTTAGTAGGCAGTTATTGGGTTAATGTTGGAGGGAAAATCTTTTCCTGTCTTGGGGGTGGGTGGAGGAACGTTGACACTTGGAGCCTCATGAACCCGCAAGCCAAACAGGAATGAAAACAGTTGTGACCTGATTTCACGAAGTGGGAGAAAACACAGTGAAGGGTTTGAAGATACAGACAATAAACTGAAGATAACTTTAGTGTCAATTGATAAAGCTCTTTTGTTTTCAGACCCAAACATGCCTTCTCTTTTTGTCTCTTGACTTTCTGCTGGAGTAATTTTCACGTTTTTTTAGTCATTTCTGTGTTTCTCCTTCAGCCACCGTGTCCTGTAAAGTATAGCTGTCACCCAGGGGAACAAAGTGCTGGGGCCTTTTTTTTTCTCTCTTCTCCTTCAGAGCAGGAAGTTGGCATGGGACCAAGGGTGGAAAATCCATACTCGGTTGCATAATATAGCATATCTTTACCTCGCATGAACTCTGAGGAGGCTCGGCAGCTGTGAGCGAGCGGTGCTGGAGGGCGGGAGTTTGGGTTGTTATTAACCGACTGTGTTTGCGTGGACGTGTCTGTGTTTGGTGTGAGAGCGGGGCCTGTGCATCTCGTAGCTTGCACTTACCGGACCCTGGGGCGGTTTGAGACGACCCTCGGTAGCGGGGCTACAGTACAGTAGAGTCACACAGACCCCTGACAACAAGAAAGGGGGAAAAAAAAAAAGAACAAGGATCAGAGCAGAGTTGAGGAGCAGAGGTCAAGGCCCAACGGGGGTTAGAGGTTAGACGACTGTGTGGGCTTTCTTCTTGGCTTCGTCAACTACAGAGTCAGGATTACAGGGTTCCTACGCAGTAGGGACTCATGTGGAATTTGATTTTAGTATTATGATGTAATATATATTTCCAGTAGTGCTCTCAGTCAAATAAAACAAATGTAATCAGATTACATTGATTAGTAGTGATTATTAATCATTTATTTATTAATTGTGATTAATCGCAATTAATAAAGCCAAGGGTTAATCGTGATTAATTGACATGTTAAAATGCTCGTTTTCAAAAATGATTAATGAAATGTTTTATTTTGTCGAACCAAACATTATTTGTTACTTAATGTGAAATTTGCCACTGAGCTCGCCAGTCTGACTCTCCTCTGCATTGTTGACCGCAGTACAAGACCATATAACGCTCTGCTTTGAAATAAGTAACACTCCTTGGGAGAGAGGCTTTTAGGTCAAAGTAGGTAATGTGATCAATCTGCACTATTTAATATTAACAAACTTTATTCCCTGTCAGATTTAGTCGTATCTATTTGTGGTCTTCGGTCCTCTCTTTCTTATTACTCTCCTTTGTGTCCTTTCTTGCATACCTCCTCTCTTTCTTTTATTCCTTCCACATAACACAATTAGCATCACAATATGAGTTTTCACAATATTTCAGGCGCCAGTCATTTTGCTTTCATGGTCCTTGATGCTCCCACTTGATGTATATTTGTTGTGACTGTGATGCTAAAGCTCAAAAAATGGTTGGATGAGAAAGAGAGTCAGGAAAATGTGACTCAGTCTTTCTGCCTTGAGTCCTACCTGCCTTTCATTCTGCTCTTCATTTTAGTCTTTGCTTCCCCGTGTCCTCCCTTTCTTTCCTTCTTGTGTCTGTCCGTACGGTCAGGAAGCGGGGAAGAGAGGCGTTGGAATCCATTATTATTGATGGAGGATACCGTTTGAACTTCCTCCTTCTTTCTCTGCTCTGATTCCATGAAGCCTCCTCCTCAACTCCTCCTGGATTTGGGGTGGTAGCCGGTGTACTATTGGAGAATTTGAGATGCTTGTCAGCTTCTCCAATATGTCACCACATTGAGTGGTGTAATTTTTTTCCTTTCTTCTGTCCCACTTCAATCCCCTCTTTGTTTCCTTATTTTCTTCCTCCCTTTCTTGTGCTCTACCTGTCTTGTTTCCTTCCTTCCCTTGCTTGTGTACTTTCTTTCTTCCTTTCTTTCCTTTCTCATGCCCTCATGTTCTTCCTTGTGTCCTCTGTCCTTTTCTTCGTTTTTGCCATTCCTTCTTCGTGTCCTCCCTCAACTTTCCTTCTTTCATGATTGTTTGTGTTACAGCTTCGTTAATCAGAGGCCACACACTACTGAACGATCAACCATAAATTAATAGTGAACTTTAGCTTTATTGTGTTTCAAAATGGACGTAAAATGGCTGAGATCAATGGAAAGCTGAGCGGTTTGGAAAAATTAGGAATATTTGCTTGGAAAATGTGTAGAAACCCTTGGATTAATGTGTGACACTGTAAAGTTGTGATAAGCTGAAAAATTCAGAACAGGATGAGGATTTTGTGTCACTGCTTCAGTTTAAAACACAGACTAGCCGGAGTTAACGACACTCTATCATATCAAGAGTTACGATTCCCACCGTACTGGAGTTAAAGTTTTCTACTTTACCAAACTTTATGTGCTTTTAATGAGATGCCAGGAAAATTACAAAACTTCTTGTGATATAACATTTCCCGCTGATGTTCCAGACACAAACGTTTATTGACAAAGAGATGCCTAAAGCTCTGATTCGTCAGACACCGTTTTGTTTTAGTGTCACAGCATGCGCTACGTCTTAAAAGTCTTTAGTTCCACATTTAAATGTTTAATATTTAAAATCAGTTTAAAACAACCCCTAATTTATTCAAGACTAACCTTGTTACAACATTAGTCAGGGCCAGAGGGAAATATTTTGCGAGATCACTGTTACATTAACTGTCAGCATTTCTTGGCGTCAGTGAAACGACGCTACATTTTTAAATTCCTTAAACGGTTTTATTGTTCTGACTATATAAAAAAGTCATTACTTTAAAAATTCTTTTTTTACAATTTTTGTAGTGACTTCTTAGTCAAAAATGGAACAATAATGAAAACCTTGTAAAATGTACAAAGCATATTATTTCCTACTTAAAAGAAGAAATTCTCTAGGTTGGTAAAGCTTCGTAAAATGGTGTTACATTCAGAGTTGTAATTGACTGTCCTCCTTTTTTTCCAAACCACAACTATCCTTGTTATGTGAGTCTGTAACTATGTTGAATTAAAATTATCTTTCTTGCATAAGGGAAACTATAATGGTACTAGTAGAGAAAGTATGCAGCCAGAGAAAATGGCGGTCACTTCAACTCTTTTTGTGGCATCTCATTAAATTTAGCGGTTTCTAATCATAACATTATATCAGTACAGTGAATCTCAGCTTATTCATGGTTCAGTATTTGTGATTTGACAAACTTCACAAATTTGTGGATTTTCCTGTGAAACGAAGCTCCGAATTATTTGCGGACAATTTGACTATTCACTGTTTGTTTTGTAGAGAATATCTAAAACACTTGGAAGACTGAAATACCTTGATGTATTAACGCACATTAAGATATATTTGGTGTTTCAACTATCAAAATAAGCAGTATTTGGGATTTTAGTTGTGTCGTGTCACTGTTTTTACATGACAACTGTCACGTAAAAACAGTGACAGTTGTTTCCTATTTTACTTAGGAAAGAAAATTTTATATATATATATATATATATATATATATATATATATATATATATATATAGGAAGATAACAGAGAGGATCAAAGTGTGGAAACTGGGAGGGAAATTAAACTGTATTCTCCTCATTGTACATATGGTACACTTGGAATCATTCTGTCCTGTGATTTTCTGTCGCAGCCTGCTGGTTTGTTTGATAAAGTCCGTATCAATCAGCAGTGTGTGCATTTAAACCAACTTGAAACATATTTAAGAAAGCCTTCTTTATAGCCTTGGCTGTTTGCATTTCCATTTTCTTTCCTTGGAAGCAGACCGTGATTAAAACGGATGATATAGGCATATTGTATTTCCTAGGGGACTGGAAGGAATGCAAATGCATCATAACTATATTATACTAGTTAGAAACAGCGTGCGTTGCCAAGCCAGTGGATACAGGAGAGGGTATACACACGTTGTCTGAGGAGATCTTAGTCTCTAAAAACTAAGAATCCCACAACTGCAACAACAGGAGAGGATATTTGACACCACTGGACTGGATTTGACATTTCATTGGATATACAGCACTAAGAGCTCCGCATTAAAATACAGATTTTTCTCTCTGCGAGAAAAAAAAACCAACAGAGGAGGCCCCCCCAAAAAATCTGTCTACATGTGCATGGAGCGTCTCAGAGAGTCCGTTTGGCATTTTTGTTGTGAGAGGAAGCATGTTGCTGGTGGGACTTTGGCCCGCACAATCCCTTCTCTGTTAAAACAATGCGCCAGTTGTCCTCCCTAACCTAATTACTCCCTCCAGGGGGAGAAAGGCAACAGCACCAAATCCCATAGTTAGGAGCTCTGATCTGGGCCCTGCTGTAAGAAAAGGCCTCATTCATTTCTTTCCCTCCGTCCACGCCACATGCACAGACACACATGTACAAGTCCTCACTCTTGTTTTTCAGTTTGGGCTCGGCCTGATAGAAGCTAATTGCTAGCTTATGGATGACATTTCTCTTGAAGTGTGTTTTTCTTGGCGTTGAAACATTATGCAGTTCGGCATGGCTCAGTTTCCAGAATTAAGATATGCTCACGTTTTTAAAAAATGACACATGCTCATTGTGTTTTTATGTGTTAAAGTAATTTTAATGGGATTCCAGAGAAAGTGACTGGAAGTTTCTGTAGCTACATGGCGCATAGAGTAAAAGGCTTCTCCATACGTCATCCGAAGCGACGAAATTGGTGCCCACTGGTGTAGTCAGGTGAGAAAAACTGCGTCGTCTTTTCTGTTGACTGTTTTCCTCTGTGCAAACTGTTGTGTGATTGGTCAGAAGATTGTGGGCGTGTCTTATGAAGAAATGCACTCAGACAGCAATGTTAACATTCCGTTTCAACTAGTCCACTTCCAGTATCCGGTTTTTGTATCTGTAGGTAACATGAATACTTTTGAGGAATTATGGTATATACATTTGAATGATTCTTTTCAAAAATTCACTACAAATGGCTGAAACTCCTGAATTGAAATGGCAAAGTCCTTGTCCCAGGAGGAGACGGTGTGCAGAAGGGTGTGGTGCTCTCTCTGTGACCGTTTCGTGAAAGCAAAATCGGAGCGGGTCTCTGCCGTGTGTGCCAATATGAACTTCCCGCAACTACGTGACCGCACGCCAACTGTCGAATGAAGTATGGGAGAGTCTTTAATAAAACACCAGACTGCCCTCATTTAGTCCAACTCACTAATGGTTAAGTGTCTGAAAGTATGAAAATGCACCTTTTCTGTTTTTGAGATCGTCTTATTAAAAACCTTGTACAATTGGGGGAGGGGAAAACCCAAAATGTTGTTGTGCCTTTTGTCACTGGCACTGCTAGGTGATTATAATGTCTAGTTTGGTCTGTCACAGAACCTTCGAACGGGAAATTCACTCAGAACTGGTGGGTAGCAGTGTGTATGTGTGTTGGTGTGGTGTTGTTTATCAAGTAGACTAACAGCTTTTGTAAAATCATAATTTCCCCACAACCAACCTGTTTGGCTTCGTTCATTTGCCCATGCTTTCTTAGGAAGGTTAGAGACGCCGTTATGTGGCAGATTGAGAAATAAAGCTTTGAAGTCTGATGTATTTGGAGACGGTGGTGGCGATGCGTGCTGTTGGTTCAGACTGCTTGGGGTTTGGATGACTCTGTTCATGTGGTTGGAATTTCATTTGACACTTCTAAATGAAGGATTCTTACTGCAGACACATGTTGAACCAAGTAAAGCACCAAACATTTTTTGTTTATTTAGCTTCTTGTAGTTTTTTTTTTTTTTTTAAGTGAGATATTTCCAAAGTTACAGTGTGGTAGATATTTTTCAGATGTTAATATTCTTCATAGAGGCACAGATAACTCCAGTCACTTTGTTCTTTGAAGAAGTATCTTACTCTTTTAAACATTTTATTAAACTGCTTTTTGAATAAATAGTGGAAAACGAACCAGCAAAGTGACAGACGAGATACAATTTGATTTGAAGGCGTCTGGCTAACTGCTAGCTGCTAAACAGCTAATGGTTAGCTTTGTAACTCCATATCTGTGTTAATCTTAAGTTCTATGACCATTTTTTGACTAATTGGGATCACTCTTCATCATCTTTATATCAAGAGTAAAAATCATCAGACCTAAACTGGATGGTTCTACGCTAAATCAGAAAGTCTAGTTCATTGTGGGAGATGTAAATGCCTAATCGAACTCTAATGTGGACCAAGAAAGTGGACTCGGGACCTCCTAAATACCTACACTGAAGTGAACTCTGGTGCAATTTGAATGCACATTTGATTGGAGATTGGTCCAAAGGCAGGAACTGGAATAAAGTGGGGCCAGTCTACGTAAAAAAAACAAACCAAACTAACACGCATCTAGTGGGAGAAATGGCTTGTGGTCATTTGCCAAAGACAAAAGTGAAATTCTACACCCGCTAAAGTAGGACTCCATTCCATTTTTTGTTTATATTTTGTGAAGAAAGAAGTTGTGCTCAGTGTCTTCTTCAGAGGTTTTCATGTTGTTTTCTTCAGTGGTTCTTGGTGCAGTGCCACCACAGGTGGGGAGGGAGAGGGGGGACAGGTTTTCAAAGGGTTTAGTTTGTTTCACTAAGTGCAGTGTAGAAGCGAACCGCAACATCTGAAAATAGAACAAATGTAACAATTTTGTTCCCCTGTCAAACTGAGTCTACCGGACTATGAGGTGTGAAAACATCCTTAAAAACACAGATTGATATTTGTGGAAACGGTACACTACTTTTTTTAAATATTAAAGTGAGCACGTTCCATTTGTTTGTTTGTTGTTTTTTTTTGGCAAACTTAGTGGGAAGTCTTCTAAACTTTTGTAACTATAGATTGTTTAAAACAAAGTTTATCATTTTTAAATCCTTCACTGTTATTAGAAAAAATAAAGAGAATTGTTTTTGTAGAAATGCTGCTAGAATCTGGATCTGTTCTTCTAAACCAAATATTATCTTGTCTCGGAGCAAGATGATTAATAGATATGATGACGTAGACAGTTTAATAAAAGTGAAAAACAGACATATAATTTGGGAACCTATTGTTCAGTCCATGGCTCTTGTACAATTTCCCCACCCACCCCCTCTTGTGTTTTGTCTTTATTCTGCTGTTTTGCCAGGAAATATTCTCTGTCCAACCTGAACCTCACTCACCATCAACAATCTATCTATGGCTCAAGCTTTTATCTCTGGTTTAGGCGACAGTCCTCCTAACGACGAGGGTCAAAGCTCACTTTTTACATAGTAGTTGGAAGAATACATAGGCAGCAACAAGGGATGTGTGCGCAGACCTGCAGGCTGAGACAGTGGGGGTTGTGAGCTAGGAATGGTGGCAAAGCATTTGCATAAAGGGCAGGGCAGCATGCCCAGTGGTGGAAAAGGTTGGCATCACGCCTTTCAGACTGGCAGATAGGGAGGACTGGAGAGAGAGGGAGACACAGAGAAAGAGGGGGTGTAGTCAATAGTGCATCCCTTGTTCAGAAAGAGGAGGTCCCTAGTTGTTGGCAGGAGAGCAGGCCAAATCTCCAATTTGATTGTGTGCTAGATTGGCCCTTTATTTGTCTGATTGCAAAGCATTCAACACTGCTTTAGAAGTGGGCTTTACTTCTCTGTAGAATTTATTCAGGCGAGAGTTTTTTTTTTTTTTTTTTTTTTTCCCTTTTT
>NW_006800258.1:132421-297584 GCF_000485575.1 Poecilia formosa
TTTTTTTTTTTTTTTTTTTTTTTTTTTTGTCCCATCTTGGCCCGTTTTGTGATTGTCTCTGCACATATGTCCCAGAGTTGGGATTGAATGTAATCATGGCATCAGGCACTTTGGGAAAGTTGTCTGACCTGTCTGATTTTTTTCTTTTTTTTTTTTTTTTTTTTTTTTTGTCAAGCACGTAGCTTGTGGCCCCACAGCCACAACGTGTCATTTCGGGGATAAACACAGGTCCCGGGAGGCGGCCGGCCGCTGTCCGACTTATACTCGCCGTCTAACTCCATGTGTCTCAGAGTCACCGCGCCGCTGTTGTCCTCACCGCCTCCTGAGGTTCCTGCAGTGTGATGGCAAGCTGGGAGTGAAAGAGACAATTATTCATGTGGACATGTTGTTTCTGTGCTTCAGTCCATAAGTAATGTGAATAGAGACTTGCTGTCCACATCACTTGCTGCCGGCTGTCATTATGACCACTGGGATGGTGAAGCTTCCTAACTCGCAGTGCCCGAAAACATCAGTAACTTTTTTTTGTTTTAGTCACGGCTGCGAGGAAACTGACTGAGTAGACAAACTGTGACACTATGATTTGATCTTGCAAAGTTGTTTTTCTTCAACTTTTTAATCACAGACATCTTTCCTTCCTGAGCAGATCAGCAGATAGTGAACAAAATTGTTGAAAAAAAAAAATCCATGTTTCTGATAAGACCTTGAGTGGAAAATGGTTTTAGATGGTATGCAGACATCTTAATCATAGATTAAGGCCAAAAGCCGTTCAAACAAAGCACAGAGTCTGGGACATTCTCCAAAGGCAAAATTTGAAGCATTAACTAAATACTGAACGGGACGTTATATTTTTTGTGGGTTTGTTGTTGGGAATATTTTAGCTAGCTGACTAGCATTGTTTAGCACACATGGAGAAGTGGTGGGGCTCTGTCGGTTTGTTCTCCATATGGATAAATCCAGGATCTATGTTTCCGTCCAGGTGTCGTGTGAATGCAAAAAAGAAGGAAAAAAATGGAAAATTTTAATTAGCTGTGTTTCCTTCTGCTGGTTTGGAGCGAATCAAAACGGCTACGCAAAACGCCATTTTGTCAGATGTTAATGTTGCGTATGGCTGTAATAAACAGGAACTGAAGGTTGCAGGCTAGCATAGACAGTACGTCTCAGAAAAATGGAGAGATGTTTTCAGGAACGTGCTGCTATAGAGAAAGATGTAATTGTTCTGGTTTTGTCATGTCAAGTATTGGGGATCCTACATGCCTTCCAAAGACGTAGCGAAAGAAACGCAATTCTATCCGAGGTAAATGTTCACTACGTCAAAATTTATTCAGCAAATGTGTTTCCATCTCCCCTTTAGTGCATTAGCTCTCTTTTTTTTTTTTTGAAAAGCCTAAAAACACATCAAGCGAGCAAATAAATACTATTGCAAAATTTAGGAAGTTATTTCAAATTTAGCAATTTCCATCAGCAATACTTCAAAATGCGCATGTTGATGGAAACACGGCGAGTCAGTCCAGCACTATAGTTGATATTACATCAAAAGGACTTCAAACTATGAATTATGTCAAATTTTGTCGTTTTGAATCCACAGCTTTAAAAATGTTGACTAGCATTGATACTGTAGCCATTTCATGTCTCCCATCAGACATTCCCAGTTCAGAAGCTTTCCAGTACCAATATTAGTTCATTGTTTCTCAAATACTATAATTAATAGCATTCAAAATATTCCATCCTACCCTAGGGCTGTCATTAATTATGTAACAGCATTATGAGCCGTGGCAGCGCTACACCATATGTGTGAGAGAGCAGTCCCAGATTTAACATAAAGAAAAAATGACTCCAGAGTTTATAGTAGTGGTTAGCATAATTAGTATTACTGGTGGTTAGCAGCAGTCTACGTGTTTATTCCTTAGAAAATGTAGACTCTTACCTTAACTGTGAGATGTCCGAAAGGCTGCCAACATTTCCAAATCCAGCATGTTCTATGACACGCCACGCTTCTGAAAGTTTAAAGATCTGGTTTCTGATGGTACCTACTTCAGGTACCCAGAAAAGTTGGCTACGAAACCACCAAAATCTGAAAAAGTGTGAAATGGCAAAGAAACGAAACGACCTGCTCCCACAGATGTTCAGCTGTCTTCCTCATCCTTCATCTTATGGTCTTGTGGTCGGTGTGGCGTGAGAACGCTTACATGTTGTGTTCTTTTCCAAATAGCTCCTGAAAACATTCCCAACTTGTGTAAATGTACAAATTTTTTCCCCGTCTTTGATCTTCTCTCAGTTGTTCAGCCCTTTAAGTTGTTCTGAGAATCAGTTGTACAAACACCATCAAACAAAATATTTTCTGTGCCACTCAAATCGAGAAGTCAAAATACCTTCTAGAACTTTCCTCACCTCCTGAAAACTAACTACATGTGTATATTTGGACCTGTATGCTTAATGTTGACCCTGTGGAGAGGAATACTTTTCTTGTGCACCCAGTTTTTCATCTGTTAATCGTTGAAGTTGTATAGTCAGTTCAATCATTTATCAGATTTACAAAAGCTCTTCTTGGGGTTCAGCTAAATTTAGCGAAATTATTTCCACGGTTTTAGTGTTTAAATTTCAGGGTTTTACTCCCACATAAGTATTTTTCTGATTGATACGTTTTTTTTGTGAACCTAACTTAAAAAATGCATTCCAGATTAAAATAATTATCTCTTTTAACGCAGAGTTTAGAAATAGGAACTCATTCTGTGAACATGTTCAAAGTAAAACAAGGTAAAAAAAAAAAAAAAAGTGGATTTTTCCTCTGGAGATGTAAACAATAGATTTTTTTTGCAGTAATTAAAAATTAAAAGGAACCACATTTAGGTTGGAAAGCTGTTTTTCTTTAGGATCAAGTAGATTAGAATATAATCTGACTCCAGCCAGAGGCTTTGAGGTGCTTATGCGCTCGGTCGTAAATCTCTGTGAACCTAAACGATGTTCAACGTAGAGAATCGAGGGTTGGAGGCGCACAAACCAAACTTACTGTGCAGCAGCGCTTCTAGTGTCACCGAGCTGTTATCTGCAGTCTGGTTTTAGCCTTCAAACGGGCGACAGACGCCGCCGTCTCAGGCTCGAAAACACACCCGTGTTATTCCAGCTCACGTCTTTCTGCCTGGCAGTGTGTGAAGTAGCTGACTCGGGCATTTTGCTCTCATCTCTGAAAAGAGGAGTAAAGCCCTACAGCTCTGCTGAGCAGCAAGTTAACACATGAACCTGAAGATCCTTTTTCAATCTGGGTCATGTCGAAATTCTGATTTCAAATGCAAAAAAAAAAAAAAGAGGATTTTTTTTTTCCACGAGAAAGCTTGTGGAGTAACATCCGTCTGCTGTGAGCGTGCTGATAAATCAGGGAATCTCTGTGATGTACGTTGAAGGGGACGCTGTTCACCGGATGAGATCCTCCACCTGATAAAACACATCCGACAGGTTCATTAAAAAAAAAAAAAACTGTTTGCTGGGTTTTTTTTTCTTTTCTTATTTTGTGAGATAAAAATATGAATGCTTTATGGAAGAGAATGGACTTTCTTTGGGTTGTGTTTACTGATTACAGGGCGGCTTTTTAAGGCAGACGAGAAAACGACCGTCCACCAGCAGCCAAGCGCTCCTCTCTGACAGATGTTTGATGAAGTTGTTGAAAGAGAGCTGATTTCTTTTCTGTGGTCATGAACTGCTTTGTTGTTTAGATAGAAGCTGCCCTAAGTCTGTCAGTGCTTCCCTAAAAAAGTGTTACAAAATTTCTTGAAGTGGAAAGACGATGGTACACAGTTCTCAAATAAAAAAAAAAGAAAATAAATCTGGTTTCATTGAAATCCAGTGAAACTAAATTGCCTTCAGAAGTCACCATGTAAGCAAATATTTGAGGTGCACTGATTGCAGTTTCTGGCCGATTGCCGATCTTCAAAAAAATGCCGATCTCTAAAATCAATACCAATTTTGTCCGGTTTTGATTTTTTTTTTTTTTTTTTTTTTTTTATGAATTGTTTCTTTGGTTTAATACAGAACAAAGGAACAACTGCACAGCACTTAACAAAAATAATAATAATAATTTCACCTTCCAAAACATACCTAACCATACAGCCAAAGCTGCATTGGTTTGGTTCAAATTATAGTCATGTGGCTTAGTCAAAGTTTATATTTGAATCCAACTTGGGAATCTGTGGAAAAAGCTCAACTTTCATTCACAGAAAGAATTTCCATTGATTTCTATATGACAAATAACAATAGGGTAAAGATAGTAAAACTTTTTAGACAGAGTGTCAGGTGTGTGAACAACAGACACAAGAAAACACCATCAGTCCTGTCGAGGTGCTGAGTGGAACTGTGTATTCAAAGGTCTTTGTTTCTCAGGACACAGTGACATCACCAGCGTCCCCGTAGACACTCATTGTCATCACACCCCAATGATACAGCAGCAGGTTCCCGGCGGTATGATCATCAATACGGTTGTCATCCAGCTGCGTCTGCAAGCCTCTGCATGTGGCATTCCACCTCAAGCACGAGCAAATATTGTCCTATAAAACCGCTAAAACAAAATAGCTTGGAGCCAAACACTTCGGTCTGACATCTTCGTTGGTTCCCAACCTTCCTGGATGGGATAATTCAGAGTGATCAAACAGAAGGCCGGCGGACTATTCTTACTTCTTGAACGTGTTTTTACGTCGTACACAAAAGGCCTTTTCAGGTCTGATTATAGACTAGGAGTTTGAGGCCCCGCGTCCTGCCTGGTCCGTTTTCACCGGGCTGATCCAAGAACGTCTTCATCCTCTTTGTTTAAATGATCCATCCAGAACATTTTGGGGAGTGTTTGGAATCCTTCCTGACAGTGGCATAGCTTTAAAACGGTCTTAAAAAGTCTGAAATTTCACTTTCTGAAAGTTGTAGATACTCTGATATTGCTAGTGCTGAAATATAATGTTTTTTTAAAGGCATTTAAGTTATTTTATATCTTAAATTTCATTCAGGATGGCATTAAAAAGGTCTTAAATTTGACTTCAGGCAACCTGGTATCAGTAGGACTGAGATTGAATGTTTTTTAAAGCTGTTTTGTGTTGGTTTGAATATCCTGCACTTATTTTATTTGCTTATGCCTTGAGCTAACTGTGTAGAGAATAAAGAGGGCTTTCGGGTGGGAAACGGCCTGATGAAGGCGATATCCCATCTCTTCACCCCCTTAGATCTTGTTCCTTTTAATTGTTCCCGCAGATGATCTGCTTTTTCTTAGATTTCTCCATACGCTGCTGTTTTTAAAAGGGAGATGTGCTCGATTTTTGCCCCTTCTGCAAATTTGATCGTTTTAAGTCGAGATGAGAGCCACAGCAGTCGGGGAAGGCCCCCCTCAGCTCCGCTAACCCCCACCGGACTGGATCGGAATGCACGGTGCGTGCCTCTTCCTCGGCCCACCCCGCACAGCCACCCACCCTGGGCACTTTAGCACGCAGTCGCCACAAATTGCTTGCAGACTTTTCACACATAGTAACGTGCCGCTTTATAAACTGGGATAAGTGCAACCAGTGCAGGACGCCGAGCTCCGTGGATATTTGCACGGTAGAGCAACGGAAAGGGTGGGTCAGTGGGGTGAAGGGGGGGATTCTTAGTCACTGTCTCCCTTCCTTTATTATTTAAGTCATAGTGCCTGTTTCTGATTATGGACAGGAGCAGTAACAGGGGGACGATCCAACAGCAGAGACAAAAATCACGTCAGGAACCAGTTTTCTTTTGATCCAGCGAAGAAAGATGAGCGTGTTTCTGTGAGGTTCAACTCTGTTTCTCAAAGTCCAAGCGAGTAAAAAAAAAAAGGAAATCAATAAGAATCCAGATGTAGCCTGTTAAAGCTGCCCTCCCCCCCCTCCTCATTTGATGGCGTCCCGATCCGTGGGCCTGGCTGGGTGTCAGCAGCCTGCGCCGGGGTGACGGGCGGGTCGGGGGAGCCGGTGTCAGGGACACTCAGCTGGGGAAGGAGAGGACAACAGGGGCTGCGCTAATGAAGGGCCCGGCAGCTGGGAGGCCCCCGGGTTATGCGGACCACCACTCTAATTGGCCTGATGAGATGCGGCGCATTTGCTGCGAGGTCAGGCGCCGCAGGACGGAAGATTGGCTGCCGCCGGGTCAGAGGGAGTCACAAAGTTTGGAATTTCTCTGAGTTTTGATTGGCTGTTCTGAACAACTGGAGGTGATTTTTAGGTCCACTTAGAGGGATTAAAATGATTTATTTCAAACAATATTGTGTTTTTCGGAACAAAGTAGAATAAATGTGAGATTTGTCTTGGAAAACAAATGCAATCAGGGCCAGATTCACAAAGATGTGGGCCCCTGGTGCCCTATCGACTAAAGAAAAATAATTATGTCAATACTTTCTACAGCACATTAATAGGTAGTTCGATACATAATTAGGTATGAAATGATGATACCAACAGATAATGGGAGGTTTCACCTCTTGGCCAGTAGCTCCACGCTGTTCCCCAAAATAATTACAACTTCAGAATTTTAAAATACTTATATTAATTTTAATACCTAAATATTATTACAACTCACCTGACATGGGCTTATAACTCTTATAAAAAATAACATTTGCAAAACATACATACATTAAAAAAAAATAAATAAAAAATTGTCATCCCCAATACATTGGAGCCCTGGGCTAGTGCCCCTGTAAGCACTTTGTAAAGTCTGGCCCAGAATGCATTTCTTTTTCCCTGTTCGGTTTGAAGATTTGGACTTTAAATCTCACTTCATCTCAGTAACTTCTTCGAACTTTCCAACTATAAAGAGGTTATTTGTGATTGATCTGGTATTAAATATCAATCACATGCCTCACTTTTCAATAAAAATCTGAAAAGTGATGCATGCTTTTGTAGCATCCCTACTTTACTGATGCCCCTAAATACAACGTAGTGCAATCAGCTGGATTCATGACAATAAGAACATCAGCTGAAATATATTGCAATATTTAAATCATACATTTGTGTTTAAAATAATCTTTTTTGAATGATAAACAAAGAGGTAGAATTGTCAGCTACATGTTACTATATGCTGTCAGCCTGCAGTCCATTTCCAGTCAGCATGTGGAAATTAAAGGAGTTGCCAGATATGAGTCAAATTAAGGTAACATTGCGTTCAAACTACATTTCCAGAGTCCAGATTTACAAGGACGTGGGCCCCTGGCCTGGAGACAGTTTTGGTGCCCTACTCGCTAAAGAAAAAGTCCTTTGCTCATGCAAATTACAGTAATAGGTAGTGCTGTACATCAGCAGGTATTAATTGATGCGTGGTGTGTTTAATACCACCTCCAGCCAATAACTCCATGTTGTTCCCAAAGAAATCGACCATAACGTAATAACTTTCAAATACTTGAAAATTATTAAACAATTGCTTATGTTGGGAAAATTTTGACATTTGGGCCTATGAGTTTTATATAAAGTAAAACTAATAATAATAATAATAATAATAATAATAAAATCTTTGCACCTCCTCCCCTCCAAATACATAAATAAATAAATAAATAAATAAATAAAAATTGTAGCCCAGGGCTACTGCCCCTCAAAGTCTGGCCCTGGCTATAAGTCAACACGTGTCAAAAATAAGAACAGACGCATTTATTTGACTCTAAAAATATAGAATACATTCTAAAAACCATGATAAAAAATTAAAACTGTAATAATAATGTGTTTGTGTTTTTAAAATTTAAATAAAAACCTGTATAAAGAAGGTGCATTTTCCATGGATTACTGAGGTAATAATTGTCCAAATGTAATATATTCTTCATTCATCATCCAAATTAATAGAAATGCTGATAGAAATTAATTAGCTGGGGAAAAACACGATTCCTTTTGATCGTTTATAAATTGAGCTGGAAATGATGGAGTTATGTTTTTTTTCTGTTTTTTTTTGTGCTTGTTTTGTTTCCACAGTAAAGAGCCTTTCCTCTCTCCTCTTTTCTCTGAAAGAGTTAATCTGAAGTTGGCAGCCAACTCCTGCAGTCTCGGTCGGACGTGCGGAGAATCGCAAAATAAACGCCTTTTTAAAAAAAATCACGTCTTTTGTCCTTTAATGGTCGGATCAATTTAGGAAATTTAAGTTGGGAGAGAAAGAAGGGCGGGTCGGTGGGGTGGCATGTTTCTTCTTATGTGATCTCTGATGCATCCATAACACAAGATAATGACACTGGGCATATTAAAATGTATTTCCCCTCCTTTGTTAGAATAAATCGGGAGAATTTAGGAGGAGGAGAAAATGCGCAGGGATTTCCAGATGTGGCGCTGGAATGATCCCCGGTCATTCGGGGCCTTGTTCCCGTTTCAGTCCCAACATTTTAACCGTCTGCTCGCTGCCTGTTCCCTCCTGATGTCAACTTTTAGTCTCATTTTAGACGTCTAAACTTGCTGTTTGCAGGAATTCCCTATTCCTGGCAGAGTTAATCTTTTTTTCTTTTTTTTTCCGCCTCTTTCTTCCCGACCATCCATATTTAAAGCGCCCTCAAAGAAGAAGAAAAAGAAGGCGCATTTTTAATTGCTTTGGCTGTGATTTTTATTTTATTTTATTTTATTTTATTTTATTTTATTTAGTTATTACCGGCGATCTGGGTGATCTAATTTTTTTTTTTTTATGTTTGGAAAATAATCAATGGCTTTAATTGGGAGCATATCGGTCTGCTAGTAAAAGCCGCTTCGGGACTGTTTGTCTCTTTCTGGTGACCCCTTAACGCATCACAGGGCCCAAAGAGAGAGAGAGAGAGAGAGAGAGAGAGAGAGAAAGAGAGAGAGAGAGAGAGAGAGAGCACGAGCCGTGTAGACGGAGACTATCGCGCCACAGATCTGGTTCCTAATAAATAACAAGCCCGTGTTATTGAGCGCGAGGCCACCCGCGTTTTGAAAAAAATTAATTCGAGTTGAGGAGGAATGAATGAGCGGCAGAGTGTTTATGGCGCAGCTCCGCTGGCCTGTTTGCGCCACGTGGCAGAGAGCGCAAAGGGCAGCAACCTGCACCAGAAATCACCTGCGGGTTTTATCACAATGAACTGTTAGAATTGAACAAAAATAAATTTGGTTGCATTTTATTTGGGTAGATTTGAGCCTATATAGGTTACAGGAATACATTTAGTTTCTGTCATTTAAAAATAAAATTCTAACTCAGGAAATGATTCAACTCTGATTATTATTTTTAATAATAAACTGATCTGATTCTATAAAAATGAACAAAAATAAGAATTAGTTTGTGATTAAGGTGTAATAGAGATTATTGAAACAATAAATAAAAAAGCTTTTCTCACAAGGTAGCTTATAAGTAAAGCATTTCCATGGCAACCACTGAATCAGTGCAGCTTTCTAAGAAACTGACTTGGTTGAATAGTTAAAGCTTACACTTTTGCTCAAACGCAGAGATATTCTCATCCACAAGTGTTAAAATGTAACTTTTAAGTGTTTGGTGTTTATGCACTATAAAAAGGAATTTTAGATAGAGCTAAACTGGAAATTATTTATTTCAGTTATTGTAACCTGCGCTTGACAAAAAGCTTCTTTAACCAGTTCAATGATAGCGCTAATGCTAAATGAAACTTGTTAGCTAGTTGAGCTACCTCTGTAGTCGTCACTACCGATGAACCAAAGGCCTTAGACAGAATACATTTTACTAGTTTTGTTTGTTTTTACATTCTTGCCTACATTTTATGCCCTGATCGCAGTTTTTCTTAACATAAAAATGAGCGGCGTGATCTTAGTATTTACTTTGATTTTGCTGAGTAAAGACGTCATAAAATCTGAAACTTTAGCGGCTGCCATCCCAAAACGGTGCGATGCTTTCACCCTGCATTTAAATCACTCTTTAAAAAGAAGTAACTTTTACTCTAGCCTTCACACCAGACCAATAAATGGTGTTGTACTATTTTTTGTTTTCTTTTTATAATTCACGTTTATTTATTTCTCTCTTTTCAACTTTTGCAGCTCTTTTCTGTATTTCTGTATTTTATGCTTTCTAAGCAGTGCTGTTTATGTTCAGCTTTGTTTTTCAGCACTTTGGTCAACATTGACGTGTTTTAAGTCCTTTGAAATAAGTCAAATGTCACACCACGCTAATTTATTTACAAGTACTTGTTAGCTGTTTAACTTGTATAATTTCTTTTCCAAAAACTTCCAATTCTACCCATATAAAATATTTGTTGGTTTACACTAAAACTGGCTGATAACTGGAGTTAAAAGGAAATGCTTAGGATGGATTTGTCATCAAAAGAAAACATTGACTTGTTGAAATCCAACTATTATTGAAGCTAATATTCACAAGCAGATATTTTTTTAAACTTATCATCTAACACTCTCTGAAATTCTTTTTTTTACAGTCTTCCTCCAGATTTGTCATCTTTAAAGACTCCAGTTATTTATAGGAAACAAACATGACTGTCTCTGTTTGTGGGAGGCTTAGAGAAATGACTCGAACCTCCTTGCAGTCGAATTCTGCTGACATCTGAATGGCGGCGTATTTGCATTTTGGCAGCAGAGAGGTGAACCCGGCGAGCTCTAATTCATCGTGAAAAGCAGAGACACGGCAAATCACATTCAAGTGCCAGTTATCTTCTCCCGCTGCGGCGCGAGCCATAAGCTCCTGCAGGTGCAGCCGAGCCAGATACGTCGGACTCGGACGCACGCTCTTATCTGACCCCGGATCGGACTCTGGCTGCAGTCAGACAGGCTGGAGGCGTGCGGACCCGGGCCGCTGCATGTTCACGGCTCTTTAATGAAGGCTGTGTTGGTGTGTGTCAGAGACTTTTTGATTTTCTGTGTTTTTTGCAGTTGAAGGAGAAGGGAGGGGAATGGAAGGATCCTCAATTTAGGATGCAAACTCGTCGAAACAAAAACAACAAAATTTGTCTCTCATTGTACGCTTTTTATTTTTGTGCTGCAGCAACAGCCGACATTATTCCCAAGTAACCAACAAAAAAACACGCTCGGATTTGACTTTTGCCTCAGTTAAAGATTGTTCCGTGTTTTCTTTAGTCCACAAATTATAATAAAAATAAAATGAGTCCATAAAATATAGATGAGTTTAAATAAGGAAAAGTGTGTTACAAATATTTTTATTGTACTCATTTTTATTGCATTGTGAGTTGGATGTCAAAAACACTCATAGCCTCCCTCACCCCTGCCTGTGCGGAGTGTGTGAGTTTATTTATTTATTTTTCTTCAGCATCTATTAAAAAAAACATTGTTTTTGTTTTTGAACTCAAATTTTCCAAATTATTGTGAAATCTGTGAAGATGTCTCCTTGTTCCACTTTCAACCAGCTGGAAAATATTTGTTTTATATGGCTAAATAAAGAAATGTTGGGGGGAAAAAACACATCCAACAGCCGAACTGTTAACCCAAGAATCATCTTCCAATTGGCCTCCAGGCACAACGTGTCACATTCAAGACTTCTTAATTGAAATAAGTCAACATACAGATAAAGTTACATTTTCGTCTTTGCAGCTAATTTTAGCATGAGCATTCTGTTGATGTTATACTTTACATATAAAATGATAGATTATGGTGAACAACATTCCCAGAATCCTCAACCTTCACTATTCATTTTAATCAAACATAGACTAACCCTTTCACCAGTTAGTGCTGTGGCCATCTGTTTTTGTTAGCCTCCAGCTTATTTCCTAGCTAACACAATAGCCATTTTTATGCTAACCTGAGCTAGCTAAAATATTATAGTACCCAGGTGTGGAATCTGTATTGAACTTAAAGAACATGATCTACTTTAGCCTCAAAGATGGCAGATTACAAGACCTTTGAAGTTTCTTGTATGACACATAATTTAAAATGAAACCAAATGTTACAAAACCCTGAAGAAATTACCGCCTGAAGATTTAGCTGATAGCCTTAGAGTAAATTCCACTTAAACTGAAAACAGAAAACCAAGATGGACATTGGCCCATTTTTTTCTCTCATGATTAAATTTTACTGTAAATTAAATCAGTGAGAGATTAGAATTTTCCCAGATCACATATGCAAATCTACATTAATGTGCCACAAACAGATCAGGTCGTGGTAACCTGCTGGGGATATAGTAGTTTTACTGTGGAAAACAGTTATTAGTATACTGTTATGAAGAACTGTTGTGAATGAAATAGTTTCACTGATAAAAAAAATATATAGTGTAACTTTTAAATGTGAAATTTGTTGCTGATAAATAACACTACCATTTACTTTTGCATTTGTTGGTAACGCCTAGACTGGACTGGATCAATTGAGACTGAAAAGAAATGTGTGTGTGTGTGTGTGTGTGTGTGTGTGTGTGTGTGTATATATATGTGTGTGTGTGTGTAAAGGGGGTTGTAAGTTGAACTTTTTATTAATTTCATAATAGCATTTTCTCTGTTGGAGGCTTGACAATCATTTCTAAATATCTCCGGTTTTTGTGACGGTTTGTTCACAGGTAAAGTTACATTTTGGTCTTTATCTCCTCCTGTTCTTTTTGTTTCTTCAAAATGGATGAAAAGATGATCAAATACAATCCAGATTTCTTTTTAAACAATTGCCCTCAAATTTTGCACTCAAAATGAATCCCATGAATGTACCAATGTATCAGTCATCCCCTAACAGAATGGCACCCTGGGTGGTGAGCCACATGTAAAAAAAAAAAAAAAATCAACTGCTGCACATGTTGAATATCACATATAATAATATGATTGTCTTGGTCCTTTTCTTTAGATTTCCATGACATTTTAATATTTTTCAATGAAATATCCAGTCATTAATAAATAATGAGTTGAGATTAAGTTTATTGGAGTTTTTATAATTTGATCAGGGGTCATAATATGTAATACTTCAGAATCAGCTGGCCTATTTGAGGAGCAGCTCCAAGGTAAAGATTTGAAAAAAAAAAAGACATATGACAATTTATATCATATATATATATAATTCAAGAAAATGCTAAGCTACAAAGCAAACCAAACCCATATTCTGTTCACCCTCAGCTTTCATTGATTATACATAAATAAACCATTTCACATCCATGTACTGAGATCATTGTCAGTTTTGCATGTAATTTAGCATTTCCATGGAATATCCAGATAAACTGTCATAAAATGCTTATCAAAATGTTTTCCAGTATTTGTTGAGTTGTGGTGTTTGAGGGTAGTTGAAACCAACACACATCAAGTATTGCCCCTCCACCCTCTATCCATATGCAGCCTTGGCCCATCTCTGGCTGCCATGCACATGTGCCGGAACAGGTGCAGCCTTCGAAGTGGCCTCATCGATGCATCCTTCCTTCCTTCCTCCCTCGAGGAAGCAATATTTTGTACGGGTCCTAGAGTTGATTGCTTTGCTGTCTTTAAGCAGCCCACCTCTCACTCTTGTAAACATTAGCGTGTTCTCCTCTCCATCCTTCACTCTTGTTTGCACAGACAGAGGAGAGTGTGGCTCGTTCCCTCTCCCCCCTTCGTCTTTTGTTTGTTGCGCTGAACCCCGGAGCAGCTGCCGGCTGTGGCGGTGGCGGTGGTGGTGGGGTCTGGAGGGACTCTGGAGCTGCGTGTCCTCTCTTTGCCATCCTCTGCCAAGGTGGCATTATGCAAGCAGAGAGAGAGGCAGAGAGAGGGAGCGAGAGAGGGGATAGCAGCGGCCATAGTAAAGATGGAGGAGGGTGCGCGCGAGGACTTTTAGGCTTCTTCTCCTGAACTTTCCCGCCGTGACAGGGTTGGAAGTTGTCGTTTTGGCTCGCGCACACCCCCACCTGCTCCCCTCTACCAAACTAACCTAACCTGCCCCCCCTCCCCCTCCCTCTCGCTACCATTTCTCTCTCTGCCCCCTCTCTCTCTTTCTCTCTCCTTCCTCTCTCTCTCCTACCCTCCCTCTCGGCTCTGGAAGCGAACGCATTGGCTGGGCTGCGGGCATCTCGTTGCCAAATAGGTGGGCCTTCTCATCGCGCTGGCAGAGGCTCAAGCGATGGTTAGGGAGAGAACGCGGAGAGGACGAGAGACGGCCAGCGAGACCCAGAAAGAGAGAAAGAGGGAGAGGGAGAGAAAAGGAGAAAAAAGGAGAGGCAGCACTCGGCTTTGCCAGCGGTCCTGTGCGCTCGTCCAACATTGATTCGGCTCTCGGTGTTTTTTTTCCTCTTCGATTCTGCGCGCGTGTGTAGGAGAGAGAGAGAGAGAGAGAGAGAGAGAGAGAGTGTGTTTTTGTGAGTGAGTGTGTGTGCGTGCGTGTCTGCGTGTGTGTGTGTGAGGCGGGCCAAGGGATCAGAACAGACACCGCTACCAATTAGGGTGCACTTTGCCAAGGATTTTTTTCCCCTCAAGGTTTTTATTTTTTGTGCTTTTTTTTTTTTAAATGATTTTTCTAACAGTTCAAAACTGTTATTTTTATTAAATATTCTCTTTATATTTCTGAATATTTCTTTGAATGTGCTGCTGATTATTTAATTTTCCCCATTTTTTATTATTATTCTCAACTTTTTAAAGCAGCTAATTTTTTTTTTTTCAGTTGACAATCCGCTTCCAAGTGTTTTTTTTCCCTCCATCTCCTAATTCTCCTCTCCTTGCCAAACCAGCTCTGGCTTTACATTGGGGAGCGCAAAAGAAAAAAATAGCTGGTGCAGGAAGGTTTTTTCTTTCTTTCTTTTTTTCACTTTAAACGCCGTGCCAAATTTATGATGAGAGTGCAAAATGGTAACTACCAGGCCGTCTGTCTTCCTCTTGCAGTGTGGTTATCTGTGGTGATTTGTGTCTGCTTTCAGTTTGTTGTGGAAATGTGACTCTGGTTGGAGCTCCCCTTGGTTTGTTTTTTTGTTTTGTTTTTTTTAGTTTTTTTTATTCCTCCCCTGCATGGTGTGTGTATAGTGCTGATAGGAAATGCTATGGCTGAGCTTTTAGCGGCGCATTTCAGCGGCGGGCTTGTGGCGGCAAAGCTTGGCGGCGGTGAGCGGCCGGTGTGTGGCAACCCTGGCACGGGAGCGCTGTGGCGAGATCTGGGCTTTGTTGCCCAGAGATATGTAGTGAAGGTATTAGAATACCTTGTGCCACCTTTTTTTCTTTCCTCCCCTTTCCCCTGTCCAAACAGCAGAGAACCGGGAGTGTATGTTGGCTCAGCTTTTCTTCTGCTTTTGGATTTATGCGTTTTGATTTTTCTTTTCTTTTCTTTTTTTTCTTGTTGAATGTTTATTGTTTTTGCTGAAACGATCAGGATGATTTGTTGCGTTATTGTATCTTATTAAGATTCATATATCTGTGTGTTTGCATGTGTGCGTGATTTTATATGACGGGAAAATTAAAAACAAACGTTTTAACGTTTCAGATGTAATACTTTGCTGGTTATTTAAATTTCGAGAACGTACATAGACTGTCATAATAAAAACGTGAAGCAATTTAATATATTTTATTTTGGAGAGATTGTAATTAATTTTCAACTAACTAAATGTGTTAAATTGTAACCAAAATCTAAAATGACTAAATTACTTAAATTGTACCTATGGTGTTTCTTCTCATGTTTAGAAGAAACAAAAAAATAAATATTTTTTTGCGAGTAAAGCATGAAATTATTACTGAAACAGTAAAAAGTAATTCTTCATTCATTCTAACAAGGATGCATCTTTTCTTTGACAGGCAAAGCCATCATGTGCTGTTTTTTTGGCAGCAACTGCCTAAAGATTAGGAAGCTTGTATTAAACTAAAAGGAATTTAGCAGAGTATTCAATATTAGCCATTAAAATTGTTTTCATTTTAATCAAGCACGTTGGTTTGCTAATAGTGAATTTTTGAGATCATTCGCTGCTTCATTTTGGTAACAAATTTTGCCTGAACCATTTATTGGGAATTTAACCGATGATGTTTTCAGTCATCTTTTAGCTATCGTCGTTCTCGTATTGTGGTGCCAACTGGTTGAACACGAGGAGAAAAGCTGATATGTTCGTAGCCTGTGGGATGCACTGTGAGCTACATCAGCTCAGTAAAAGATAAGGACTGCCAGAGGACTTGTGGTTGAAAAGGTTTCTGATTTATAGAGAGAATTTAAGTTTTAGCTCGTTTAGCTGCAGCGCTGAACAACTTGCTAGCAAACTGATTGTCCCCTCAGGTTTAAAAAATTAAAAAGAGAAGAATTGAACTGTGGTAAGGTACAAATACTCGTATAGAAACAAACAGGGAAAGTTTTCTCTCATGACCATGGCTAATGTGTTATTCGTTAGCTACTTCTCTGCCAAAGTGTTAGCTAGCAAGCTTGACTTTAGCATTAGTGCTGTTGCTACAGCAGTTAAATTTGGATATGAATTGTAATTATTGCTTCAACAATAGAAACTTTCCTTAACAAAAGTATTGTAACAAACAAGGAGACTTTTCTCTTGGAATCATGGCTAATGTGTCTTTTGCTAGCTACCTCTGTCTTAGTGTTAGCTACCAAGCTTGACTTTGTAACTAGTGTTGTTGCTAAACTGGTTAAATCTGGATTCAAATTTTACTTATTGCTCCAACAATAGAAAGATTCAGCCCAAAAAAGCTTTGTAACAAACAATGAGGCCTTACTCTCATAACCATCATTAACATGTCATTCGTTAACTATTTCTGCCTTAGTGTTAGCTAGCAAGCTTGACTTCAGCGCTATTGCTAAAGTTTGGTACCAGTTTTGATTAATGCTATAAACTATAGAAACTTTCCCAAAGAAAGATCTTGTAGTTATTAAATCTTACTGAGTGTTTACACTTTATTAGCCTAAATATTCTCACACAGGGAACGACAAAAATCTAATGCTTGAATTAGCAAACGTTTCCAGTTAAATTCAATGGGTTTTGTTACCAAAACTGAATAGAAATGAACAGTTACTGAAAATTGGAATGATGTCAATGTGTAAAACGTTTTAGGCTGCTATCTGAAATATATTTTCTGTGAATAATTTCAGACTAAAAAATGTTTAGTTCCACTTTTTAAATCAAATCTCCGTTCTATAGCCCCTTAACATTTTTCCCCTTCTGTCCTCAGGATGAATTTCACCCCTTCATCGAGGCCCTCCTCCCCCATGTCCGTGCCTTCTCCTACACCTGGTTTAACCTGCAGGCTCGCAAGCGCAAGTACTTCAAGAAGCACGAGAAGAGGATGAGCAAGGACGAGGAGCGCGCCGTGAAGGACGAGCTGCTGGGCGAGAAGCCGGAGATCAAGCAGAAGTGGGCCTCGCGCCTGCTGGCCAAGCTCCGCAAGGACATCCGGCCGGAGTTCCGCGAGGACTTCGTGCTCACCATCACGGGCAAGAAGCCCCCCTGCTGTGTGCTGTCCAACCCTGACCAGAAGGGGAAGATCCGCCGCATCGACTGCCTCCGCCAGGCCGACAAGGTGTGGCGGCTGGACCTGGTGATGGTCATCCTGTTCAAGGGCAGCCCCCTGGAGAGCACGGACGGAGAGCGGCTGGTCAAGTCGCCCCAGTGCTCCAACCACGGCCTGTGCGTCCAGCCGCACCACATCGGGGTGACGGTAAAGGAGCTGGATCTCTACCTGGCCTACTTCGTCCACACACCAGGTATGTGTTACCGATATGTTACCGGGGGCCGGGGTTTTTTATTTTTGTCGAGAGCACCCTTACCAGACACAGAGGTCAGGTTCGGATTTAGCCTCCCACTCTGGAATCTGTGCCAAATGGCCTCGATGCCAAGACAAATGCCACATTTAAATATTTAAAGGGACAGTATGCGGAATACAGTTCCCCACACCGAAAGAGCAAAAAAAAAACAAACGTCTTCTTTGCTCATAGTTGTTTCTTTTTGCTTTAAAGCGTTTCCCACAGTTTTGAAAGTCCGGGCTTAGAATCTGTGTTTGCTAAGAGATATGTTTGCGTTGGTACATTTGTAGAAGCATTTGTGTGCAAATTTAACTAAATCCAAACGTGCATGTTTTGCGGCGCCGTCGGTAAACAAAAGCATCTGCAAGCGGGTTTATCCCCGGCGAGCGCGCACACGGTTCCGCGTGCGTGCACGTGAGAGGCAGTTTGTCATGTGTCTGTAATCCCTTCGAATGGGAGAATGGTGTTTGGTTGTGCACGCATTTGTGTGTGTGTGTGCGTGTGTGTATGTGGTGGTCTGGAGAGTGCAGTGACAGCTGGCCCAGTCCCAGGTAGTTTAGGAGGCAGCCAGTCTGCAGCGCCCCGACCCCATCCCCGATCGTCTCAGCCTATCGGCACTCTCTGCATAAACACACACATTTGCACACCCTTGCACTTCGCACGCAAACACCCGGATGCTCCGCTCGCTACTCTCCGGATCGTACAGATCAAAAACTTCTCATTGTTTACACATTTTATTTTTCCAGATTCATTCAGGAATATACAAACCAACATGAAATAATTTAAATGAAAACTGCATCACAGTACATATTTTTCATTTTAATGTCTATTTTTTTGTTTAGATTTTTTTGTACACACTTCAAAACTAAACTAAAATTGTAAAGCCAAACCATAAAGACATGAAATAATATAAGAAACAATTGAATTGGCAACTGTAAAAAAAATAATAATAAAATGCAGGAGGTAACAGGATTAATTAATTATTAAAATAATTATTGTATCTCCACTGAGCTGCTTTGTTTTTGCAAATAAAGCCAGTCTGTACCAGGGGTGGGAATTTATTGTAACGTTTAACATTTATCAGGACAAATTTCTTACTGTGATAGGAATTTTGATTCTCTGTTGTTTTGATAAATTTCAACTGATGTAAAAAAAAAAACCAAACTGACAGTGTTATCGGAAATATATATTTTTTTCTCAACTGTTCCACGAGAGCATCAATACATATCAGTAAATTTGAAAATATGATTAAGTGCAGTCACAGTGTGCACATTAGTGATATAAATCACTCCTGATTCTTTAATGAAGAAACCTGAAAAGAAATTTGAATCTTTTTCAAGAGCAGAATCTGTGTTTGTGGACCCACAGACAGCCATACAGTTGCCTTAAACAACATTGAAAAGTCATCTTTTTATTTATCTTATTGTTATCACAAAATGTTGTGATAAAATTCTAAGTCCATATCGCCCACCACTAGTCTGAACCGGCTTTCTCTGAATTTAGAAGAAAACGTATCCAGTTGTCAGTATGTTGGCTGCCATATATACAGGAGCAGCTCCTCCGCTGTAGTCATCGCTCCACTCTAGCGTCGCTCCAGCTGTCGAGCAGAAGGTCAGGTGTGAATCCTCAACGTCGCGGCGCTGCTTTTATAGACGCCGGGAGGTATTCATTACTTTCTCCCCGTTGGCGGGGAGGTGGGGAGCTCCCCCCGAGCCCCACGGCCTCCCTCCAACCCCAGGCTCCTTTCAGCCCAGCGTGTAACTCCGTTTGAGTTTGCGCTGCCTCTCTAAAGCGTCTCTTCCTGTTCTCCACAATGCACCGTGGCGAAGCGGTGCTCAGATCAGTACCGAGCGCAGCCTGGTGCCTCCTTCGAGGAAAGCCTTTTTTTTTTTTTAATTCCCACCCCCCTCCTCTCTGTCTGCTCTGTGCCAGTATCCACTGACTCCCAACATCACGCCAGTTCTCTTTACATTGTTACTTCTGTGGCTCATAAATAAAGCATCTCGCAAATGTCTTGTTCGGGTTTGAAACTTCGATTGCGAAGCGTATTTGCGCGTATGACCGGACCTGAACACAGTACCAGAGAGGAGGGTGTAAGTCGGGACTTAGCAAGCCGCAGAGTCTCAGAGACTCGGCGGGGTTAAACAGAGTTTAAAGAGGATGGGCAGACAGTGGCTCCACTCTGACCTTTCGGGTGGCAGTGTTACAGTTTTATTCTTAGCTCTCCATTCCAGGGTGTCTGACTGTTTGGCGGAAGCTGTCAGTTACCATGGGCCCAACGATTGGACTGCAGCCGCTTCACCTGCTGCTCTGCTCCTGTCCTCTGCTGTTTTTTTCTTTTCTTTTTTTTTTCCACCCACTGAAGTCACTGTTGCCACCGATCAGAGGTCAGGATTTGACTTACAGATCAGGAGATACACTCCCTCTCCTGCCCATACGATGTGTCTCTGCTTTGTGCAGTTATAGATTTCAGCGCCTTCTAGAAGGCTCAGGCTTGTATGAGATTTATGCGGTGTGAGAGCCTTCACTAGAAACACCACGATATCGCGATACTCTATAAAGATTTAGGACGAAAACGTACGCCGTGATCTAAATGAGTTAAAACAGAAAATAAGTACTGGGGATGCACCGATTGCAGGTTTTGAAACACCAATATTTAAAAACCATGACCTGCCGATTCCAATTTTGGCCGATGATTCTTTTTTTGACTGAAAAGTTACTAAGCATAGTGACAAAGTTGATAAATTGGCAACAATGGGTCAGCACTCTACTACGGCAGAGCAAAAGGGAACTGTGGATGATTTTCAGACATTTGTGGATCTAGATAAAATTGGTGGATAATGTTGGTTTCTCATATATCAATCATTCGATCACACAAAGCGAAGATAATTTCCTCCAATTTATTGATGCAGTCCTTATAAACACTTTCACTCTGGCTATAGTGTATTTTTACCGTTCTAATTTCCATAACATAAACATCGTCTACGTTCAAGTTACACTAAAGGGCAGAATATTATTCCTTTTTTGTTTTGCTCTCTATAAAGTAATCTGTCTACTGTGGTAACTCAGTAGCTTTTAAACAGCGTTACTTAAATTAAAATGTGTTTTTCCACACAATTATGGAGGTTTCTTCCTGGTACAGGTTTATTTTTCCTCTTCACTGTCGCTACATGCATTCTCAGTCAACGATACAATGCCAGACTGTCTGCTGTTGCTAAATTCTCACTTCCATGGCAAAACGCTAATGTCAGACAAACTGAATTTTACAATTGCAGTGTTTCCATTAAATAAAAACACAAAGTTGCATGTGAATAAGGTGAAAATTGGCATGTTTCCACTGAGCAAATTTATTTTGTCAAACTGTCCAATTATATAGTAAATGGAAACACAGCTACAGACTCAATGCAGTCTGCTGGGTTTCCTTAAAAACTTTTTAACCTGCTTTGAATAATTAGCTGAACTTATTGCACTGTTTGATAACTAGTATTAATTGGAATGTATCTGTGATTGAATTGAAATTTGTTATTTTTTTTGTAAAGTACCTCAAGACGACATTTGTTGTAAATCATTGCCATAGAAATAAACTGAACTGATTTGACTGTTTTATTTTTTGGCAAGCCATTTTCAATTCGCCAAACTTCTGTGTTTTGGAGGGAAAACCGTGGAAGTCTCCTATCCAGCAGTGTGCAGCTTTGGGGTTTAGGGAGACAGACCTGCTCTACTCTGTGTTTTCTCAAAGACATGATGTGAAATGTTAGCGGGTTTTGAAGCCAAACTTCCTCTTAAACCTCTGTAGAACTCGTTGCAAATAAGCGTCAGGTCTGTTTTATTTCATTGAATCTCCTAATAGTTCAGGTTTGTGGAGACGTACAGGGGATCAAGCCTGACATCATGTTGCCTTGGGTCCCCCCGCCCCCTCTGCTCCGTATTTGTCTGTACTGATAAAGCCGCACGGTTCCAGCATTAGTCATGTTTGGAGCGCGGTCCGCCTCATGCGGCTTTCATTACTTGGGGTGGGGGGGATGCGAGGATGAAAAGTTGTTTCTGAGAGCCTCCGTGTTTGCTCTCGGCGCTGGAGACAGACGGGCTGCGTAGGTTGCCCGGGCCAGGTCCGAAAGCCAACCGTGCGCGCTGTCTCTCCACACGCTCATTTACCCATCGGGGTGTCTTTGTGCGCGGTGCCGACATTACAAATGACCAAGAGAATCTCTTTTTAAAAGAGACAAACAAAGGGAGGGGACTTGGAAGCGGACAGCGAGACCGATAGACTTAGCGCCTTCTCGCGTCACGCTAATCCATCAAACACGTCTTATCGCCGTTGCCCAATATCCTGAGCTTCAAATGGAGATACCATTATCAGGTCTGTGGTTACATAATGAAAAGAAGATTTGAGGCTTTTTTTTTTCCCCACACGAAGCGCCTCGTATTCCCTGGTTAAAACTAGAGAAGAAAACAGAAATCAGCTCTGCGGAAGGTGCTTTGTTTGTTTTTTGTCCCCCATGACAGTACTGTGAAGAGCAGTGCTCCACATGTCCTCTACGTAGCTCTACATAGAGACACGTGGAGGCCTCGGTCAGCCTCTGTTGGCTCTTTCTCAGAGTCCTCAGTTTCTTTCAGTTACATGTGTGTGAGTGTGTAAAAAAAAGACATGTATGGAGCTGAGATTCCGTGTGAATTGGTAAGAGGACTGGATCGCTCCTCAGTCGGTTCCACTGACCGTTCGTCCAAAACTTTCCATCGCTCTCTGGATCCATGGGCTGATCTCGGGCTTGGGACCCGGCCAGCCTGCTTCTTATTCACTGTAATTATCCAGTTTAGTGAATAACGTTGAGGGAGAAAAAAAAAAAACCCCACAAGACTAAAGCGAATGATTGAATTAGGTTAAATTTTCAAACAAAAGTCTTGGTTTCGGAAATTGAAAAATTCTTTGTAGCAGAAAGTGTTTGACGGAGGCAGATTTATTTCCTAATTTCACTGTACACTGATTTTTAATTATTTCTGCAATTAAGAGTAATAATTTTTAGTCTCTGTAGCAGCTCAACTAATTTAGCTTTTTCAACTAATCTGAAAGTATGAAAAAATGTATTTATTTAAGACGATTGCAGCTTAAAACAGCAAATAAATCTGAATCAAAAAATTTCTTTCCCTCTTAAATTAGCAAACCTGTCATTTTCCTCTATATATTCTCCTGTCCGTATTATTATTTTATTTTTTTTACTGTCTTAACACTGTTAAATCTCTCTGCAACCGCTCCTCTCCTCCCTCTGTACAGGCGCCAGGCCTGAAATCAGTCAGTCCGCTAAAAACATACGTATTCCCCCGCGCACAGGAGGGGCGGCTTGGCTCTCCGAGCCGCCTGAGCCGAGGGGCAGAGAGCAGCAGCAGGAGCGGAGAGGTGAGGTGAGCCGACGAGCCGAAAAGAAGTGGAAGGAAAAGGAGGGAAGAGGAACGGATTTAAAGAAAAAAAATGTATTTATTAATTTTTTTTCTGGGCGGTTTCCAGCGAGATCCCGACCGGCTTCGTTCCCGTGGTCTGGCGAAGTGAACCCACATAGCTGGCACACCGAAACGAGCCAGAGCCTTTCCGTAGACTTAAAAAACCCCCCAACATCTGCATTTAAAACAGATAATTAGACACAAATAAAAATCCTCTTTGATAAATGAACCAAAGTGAAACCCTCTAGTAAATTAATCTGTCGCTTTCGTTTTTGCCTTCGCTTTATGTCGGTTCTCGCTCGGCCGTCTTAAATGCCGCTCATTTCTGTTGGGACGATGCTGAGCGCTGATATAAAGTAAAAAGAAAAGCGTAGAATAAAGATAATGCAAAATGCCATGCAGGAAACAAAGACGGAGGGAGGGCACACATTCAGGCTAGCGGGGCTGCTTGGCAGCGCTTGGCACCCGGAGCTGCAGCTCTGTTTAGAAGGTGCCAGCTTTTCAAACCGACACACAGACCCTGCCAACTTCTCCTCTTCTCCTCCTTCTCTCCCTCACTCATTTTTACATTTTCTTCCCCCCAACATCCTTGTTTTTCCTTAACGCTGTACGCATCCCTTCGCGTCCCTACGGGTGCCGCAGACCCCCTTCGGCGTCTCTTATATCCAGAATATACACAGATATTTTCTTTCATATAAATTCACCAAGATTGAATAAAACGGCTATCACGTTACCGTGATCCCTTTTCTTTCTTTCCAAAGTCTTTTTCCAGCGAATTTTTAGCGGAGCGAATATTGTTACTCGCTGTGATGGTGGATTCAGGTCCAAAAAAACAAAATGGAGGATAAAGCACGGCTCCTCTCCAATCAGAGCAAAGAACGCTTCCACATGTGGAGAAGAAACGTTAAACACAGCTAAGCGGGGTTCGGATTCGTTTCTCCTTGTTTTTTTTGTTTTTTTTATACCTCTTTTTGACTTCGGCCAAACAGTTTCAGGAAACACTCGGTTTAATTCCGGGGGAATGCGAAGTGGACAAGGCGAGGACGCACGGCTCTGTGAGTGACGGGAGAAAGCGTTAAACGCTGGGTGTGGGGGTGGATGGAATTACCCAATAATGATCAGAAAATTAGAGCCATTATTAAGGGAGAGTAAACAGGCCTCTCTAAGTGTGAAAGGCCTCTATTCAGCCAGGACCTGGAGCAGGGCTCCTTTCTTCCTTTCATGGATCCACCCACGGCCTCGAGAGCCCCTCCTTTTGTTCCCTGGAATAACAGCGTGAATATATGGGGTCTGCCGAAGTGAGGGTCCCGCTTGCTCCCCCGTGTCACGAGCGCAGTATGGAATATGGCTCCTGACTGTACTTCACAAGCATGACTCCCTACTTATTTCACCTACAAAACAAGCTGGCTTTTTTTCCTCCTCACTTTCATTCACTCTAACTCGCCTAATTAGCTGTTTGATGTGCTTACATGAGATGCCGTCGCTCAGTTCGGAATCGCTGGCAGCGGGTTTTAAAGTGTTTCTGCGAGAACACCTGGGCGTCCGTCTTAATTTTTTTTTTTTTTTTTTTTAACTTCTTCTTCTTCCATTATCGGCACTTAAAGCGCTCCTTTTCTTCTCCGCATCCGGAGAGTCGGCAGTCGGGGTGTTAGTGGGGGGACGGGGTGCAAACTAGGTGCTAATGCGGTGGCGCCGGCTTCCGTGCTCGTCGGCGCAAACGTCCTAATTAGCAGCAAACGAAAAAACAAATAAAGTTGTCTCTGAGCAACTGAAACGACAAAGAAACGAAGAGGGATTTACACTTCACAAGCCAGTCGAGGGAATAAAGAGGCTGTGTTCCTCTTTTTCCTCCTTTCTTTTTTCCTCCCCCGTCACATCCAATCCAAGCACTGACCTCCTTTTGGATTAATACTGCGACACAGCAGCAATCTTTGCCGTTTTTGTTTGTGGTTTGGTTTGTTTTCATGACTGGTTTGACATTCTTTCCTAACATGTCATCACTAACTAGGTTTAGCAGGTGTCCCATCCTCTTTCTGGGTTGAACAGCAGCCCGGGATTATTTTGTAGCCTAACTCCACTCTAAACTTCTCTACAAGTTCCTCCCTAACCTGTAAAACATGCATTCATTATAGAAACACTCCAAATCTTTGGACGCCCCAACCCCCCCCCCCCCCCCCCCAAAAAAAAAACTCGGTACCCTGGGCTACTGCCCCTGTTGGTGGCCCTTTCTAAGTGTAAAGAGACGGATGTCGTATACGCTTTGAGTAAAAGAATGACGTTCAAAGCTGAAGGAGACAGACAACGTATAGGTCTAACTGAAAAACTACAAAAACACAAAATCTTACCAAGTATTTTAATCTGGTTTTTTATCTGAAATAAGAAACTAGCTTACAAGGAACTTTTCTGAAAGATAATGCAGCTCGTTTTGAGTCAACAACTGCTAAAAATTCCTGTTCCACTGACAGATCATAGGAAACATCTGCAAGTGGACATAGTCATTTTAATCTGTATTCAAGAATTATTGACTTAAAACAAGCTTCTAAATCTTGCAGAAAAGTTCCTTTTAAGTTAGTCTTATCTTACTTCACATGTACAAAGAGATTTTCACTAGAAACTATGCAAAACACTTTAAGATTTAGTGTTTTTCCAGAGCAGTTTTGACCTCTCCTTGTGTCCCTTAAGGACATTCACCAGGACAGGTTAGTGTCCGCCTGAGAAAAACAACCTCTCACAAAATCCCCTCTTTTTTTCCACCCTGCCTGATTTTTTTCCTCCATCCCCATTTCACTTGGACTGTTCTCATTCTCGCCGGCTGTCTGTTTTTTAATTCTTCTGCCAGTTTCACTTGTATTCTCTTTCGCAGCTTCAGGGCATGAATTTCGTAAGAAGGTGGGAAAAATTCCCGCTATTTCTTCACCCTTTTTCCTGGTGAGTAAGAAACAAGGAGGAGGTTAGACAAAAATATATATATATTTTGAAATTACATGGTTGGGATATTTCCTCACTTATCAGAATAAACCAAGGTTGAGGATGAAATTTTAATACTTTAATGAAGTTATGTACGCTCAGAAGGTACAAGTGAATGGCATTTCCATGGCCACACTGCCTCCCCTCCTTGGTGCACCTTTCCTGGGTTCCGTCCAAGGAGTGTCAGCGACTGGCCTGCTTGGCACAGGCAGTGGCCTTGCAGTGCTGGGCTGTTTCCGTGGCCACCGTGCGGCTCTGCCAGAGGAATCCACTCAGATCATTTTCACTCTATAGAGGGCATCCCCCGCATGCGAATGGATAACACGATGCCTATACTGTCGAGTTAGACGGAGGCTGTAAAAACAACAGTCATCACACATGATAAAGACGCTTTTCTTTACCCTTCGAGAAAAAAGGACAGATACGATGATACTCTGATGGTATGCTATTTCTGAGCAACTTAAACACTTGTCGTTGGACGTGGACAAAGTGAGACGCGTAAAAATGTCACGGTAATTTTAGAACCAAAATGTTATTCACACATTCTAGTGTGCTCGGCGTGGCCCAGCAGGTTTTTTTATTCCTCTAAGACGCTAGAAGTGGCTTCTGACATGGCAGCTCGGATAGAGTTTCCCTTCAGCAAGTAGAAAATACAGAGCTGCTTTAACCTTACATTGGCTTAACCCCCTCCCACCTCCCCGTTGGGATGTCCAGCTGGTGTATGTCGAAATAATATCTGCGAATTTAACCCTTTTCTTTGTTTAGGTTCGTAAAAGCGTTACTATGCCGTAAACTGCCGAAGTCGTATCGTTTCCCTTTCCTACTGTCAGTTTCGCTTCAATGTCGCACTTCGTTACTCGTAAACCTAAAGTGGTTTGCATGTAGCGGGAGGATTTGGACACTCTCAAAATGCAGAAATCAGGATTTTACACCAATTTGGGAAATATTTCTTGCTTACTGTGTGGTGATAAATTTTTACAGGAAAACATGCATGCCTTTCCTCTGCCGGAGCGTCAATTACAGACAAATAAAAATGCTGTCTTTTATGAAGACAGATCTTTGTGGTCAGTTACTCTGTCCAGCTTTTACGTATATATACATGTATAAATATCTATATATTTACACATATATATAAACTGTATGAAAATACTCTCCATTTCACCACATTTCATGCAGTTCAGCATAGCTGCAAAAATATTTATACTTCTTTTACTTTTAAGTATTTTATCAAATTTAAAAGTGCAAATCTCAATGTATTTGGGGGATTGTTTGCGTTACACCAACTCAAAGCAAAACATTATCATGAAATGGGAGGAAAATGATACATGATTTTCAACATTTTTGCAAATAAAAAAATAAAAACCAGTGTAGCTCAGTTATACATGGTGAATTGGCTTAAAATAATCTATAGCTCATAATTTCTGCCAATTTTGAAGGTCAATGCGCAATGCGGCATATATTTTAATCCCTTGAGCCCACATTGATGGCCTCAAAACACATTTGTAGATTTTCGCTTACTGCAGTTATCCAGTTATGCCATTAGGTGGCAAAGCCCACAAGAGACAAGCAAAACCATAAGAAGTTCATTATAAAAATTGTTTGGACAACTTCAAGATGTTAGCTTAGGATTTCTTCATTGTGTCTCCATTAAACAAGATTTCTCACCAAAACTGGCAGCAGCAGAAAAAACCATGAGACATTATCTTTTTGCCATTTATTATGGGTCATATTTAGATATATTTTGAAGTCAAAATTAAATTTTTCTTCATTCATTTTGAAAGTTTTATCCGACCAGAAACAAAAGAAAAACTACCAAAGCCTTTGTGTTTCACTCAGTCGCGTTGACGCCACAATCCTGAATAGTGTCGGTTTGAAAAGGATTGCTTGGATTGTTGGCCAGCAACTAAACGTTAAATGTGTTGTATTGTAGAAATAATAATTAAGGTTTCTTTTTTGATGCGTTGATGTGTGTTATAGTTAACTAAAACATAACCTTTTATTGGCAGTTACAGTGACTGCATAGATTTTAAGTGTAAAATAATTGTTTTCTGACAGAGAAAACTCCGTCTTTTTCCATCTTGGTTGACATCGCTATAGTGGGAGGAGCTACGACTCAGGCTCTGGCCTTATGTGTGACACCACAGCGGAAGTGCTCCAAAAACAAAAGTTCCTGGAAATAAGTTTCTGAGTTTCAACATCAGAACATGCCTTTGAGCAGAGGTTCGTGTTCCAACAAGATAACAACGTTATCCCAAGCTACAACTGAATGATTTAGATTACAATATTAGAATGTCCCAGTCAAAGTCAAGAGCAAAATCCCATTAAATCTGGCTGAATGGGATTCAATGATGAATGAGCAAACTATTTAAGAAAAGCTCAATATTGTCATAGTCTTAACGCCATTGGTGGAAAGCACATTTTTGTGTAGCCTGATTTTCACGTTTAAAAGATTAAGCTCAGATCCCCGGAGGCTTCATAGCTCACAGAGGTGAAGTGTGTGAGGAACCCTTTCAAGTGTTTGCATATGCTCTCAAACGGAGTGCATGCGGATCCTCATTTGTGCAAGTAAAAACCGAGATGAGTGACAACAAACAGGAACGTTAGAGAGCCCTCACCGGACGGGCCGAGCACCTGAGGCCCCCCTTCGCACCTGATGCCAAACACATGAAAAGGGGAAAGGATCCGCGGAATCACATACACAACGACATGACCCAGCTGGAGACTGGGCTTGAGATGGACTGGGAGGGATTGGAAACAAACCAGACCCAACTGGGTCTGCGCTCGCTGGTCTTCGACTGGGTGCAATCTGTCACCGCAGCGCTGGAAAGTCTTAAAGCCGCACAATCTCCTGAAAAATTCACCCAGAGGGAAGCAATCTGCAAATGACTCCAAGGTGCAGAGTATTAAAAATTCTGCTTATTATTCAGGATTTGAACGTCTCTTATATCACGGGGGCTGATCCGCTCTGTTATTGTCCCCTTTGTGCGGTTACGTTTGATTTGTGTATTATTAGGCTGAGACCACCCGGTTTCTGAGCCCTCACTTGAGTTTCCATTCGTCTGCTGCTTGGCTAAAATGTCGGGCGCTCCTCCAGAAAGCCAAACATACAGGAGAGGTTGCATTAAGGGTGAACGTAAAGAGACTAAAGGCGCTGTCGCTGCCATCACTGCTGGGTATTCAGCAGAATGGCGATTCGGTTTATTTTCAAGAGCTGATGATCTGGAGATGACTTTTAAAGCAGAGGGCAAACAATTTAAGGGCAGTAAATCTGGAAAGAGCAGTGGGTGGATGCAGAGGGATCTTGCTTCTCAGTCTATGCAGAGGGATCTTGCTTCTCAGTCTTCAGACAACAGTGAATAAGAGCAATCTGGCCTTGATTCTGCGGTTAGATTTCTATCTGCGGTTTTGGCCCTGGGAGCATCTCTGCTCCATTTTTTCCCTCCCTGTCTGCTCTTTTATTGTTGTTTCTGCTCTTTTCATTTGGGTTTACATTCCCCTCACACCGGGCCGTAAAACAGACCTTAACAAGATACGGCTCACACCAAATGGCAACGCAAAGAGTTCTGTTCACACCACTGAGACAAACACGAACACAAGTGCGATTACTGTAAGGTCTGTACAAGCTTTGCTCTGTCACATGAACTAAAGGGATTGGAGTTTGTTTGTTTTTTGGCATAGACACAAATGACACATCCTCACAAGCTTTTCCACTTTGAAGATGAGATTATGTTTTAAACATTAAGCTAAACACTTTCTTGCCTGTAGGCTTGGGACAGAATTGTCTTTGCTGCCATACACCTTGAACTTTTCCATATTTAACTCTAAAGGTCAGAAGCTTTGAATGTAGAGTGTAATGACACAATAACTATTAGTCATGCACTCTAAAAGTGTCTTGAAGAGGCTGTGAGGAAAAGAAAGAGAGGAAGAAAGAAAGGAAGATTACACCAAAATGAAACTTTTTGAATAGTAAGCTAACAATGCACATCAGTTGGAATACACCGTCCCTACAGTGAAACATGGTGGTGGATCTTCACAAAATGGAAAAAAGACCAAAATAAAGTTACAATTAGCATTAACCTAGCCACGACCTTCACTCTTGAGATTTCCAAAAGGCTGCCAACATTTCCAAATGTAGCATGACGCATAAGAGAGAGAAGTTATAAGTTCAAATGTCCCTTTTACCACTTTCATGAAACATTCTCAAGGTATAGATGGCACAAACTGACTTCTAGTGGCAGACAAACTCAAAAATGTCATGCAGGAAATGATGCAAACTTTCAAAAATAGAAACCGCATCTCTGTTGTATTATCCAGAAAGTGGATGTAATTCCATAGAAACACATTTTCCATTTAAATAACTTGCTACAACTTTTTCTTCTTTTTCTTAATTTGTAAAAACATCACTGACAGTGAAAATAGCGAAGTAAGCACAAACGGTGAGCATTGTCCTTTCACTTGTCAATTGGATCTGATTTCTGAGTCACTCAAGACTTTTGCCATGTATAAGCAAACCCATTCTGGTCACCAGACAGTTTTTCTGTGCATCTTTCCCTTGCATACTGGGAAGTTGTATAATACAACCATCCTCTTTCATATAAACAAAGATTTAGACCCTTTCAAGATCGTTAAGTGCAAGTAAAGCCAAGTAATCTGCCTACGCAGATTACTTGGCTTGTGGTAGTGCTTTTTGACTGACTCTTGCTTGACCAACTGCTTGATTATTAATTCACTTGTAGTGAAAATACTTATTGGTGTCCATCATAGGGGGGGAATGCAGCCTTCCGTCTCTACAGCAATACTCTGGAAGTTATTTTGGGGGGCTCTTCAGGCTTTCCCAGACCACAAGAGAATGCAAGTTCTTAGTCCTGCCTGAACCACCTTAACTTGCTCCTCTTGATGCCAAGCGCAGTTGAGCTCCTCAATTATGTCTTTGAGTCCACCCCGCAATGGATGAAGCTGAGCCACTTGAATCTGAGATTTCACTCATCCTTTCAGCCTCTTTACCCAGTAAATCAAGAGCTTCTTTTTGACTCAACTCTTTCGTCACATGGTCCCAATCAGTCTATTTGTTTTCTGCTGTAGCTTTCCATCAATTTTGAACTGGATACTTGGATACAAGATACTTGAACTCCTTCACTTTAGGTAGAGACTGACCTGATGAGTCTACCTTTTTATGGTTGATGGTGACCTCAGATTTATGGGAAGTGACGGCCACTCATTGAAGCCACTTCATATTCAGTTGTGAAACACAGCAGAACCACATCGTCTGCATAAAACAAAGATGCAACCTTGGAGTTCCAAAGGCAGACGATTCCCTCTTCACGACTATGCCTTGGAGATGCAATCCATGATCTTTACAAAAGCAGTACTGGTGACAAGAGGCAGAAGAATAATCCTGGTTTTGTGGCAAGATTGTGGACACGGCTCTTGCTTCAGGGATTCAAGGCCGAATCAACTCTTAAAAGTCTCTCCTCCAACAATCACAAGGCACACGAAACATATGGGATTGGGCAACTCCCTCATCAATTCTAAGAGAGAAAATATCTAATCCGCTGCTTAACAACCTTTACTAAAGCCACACTGCTCTTCCTGAATCTGTGGCCTGACAATCGTTCAAAGTTTCCTTTCCAACACGTAGAGCAACCGCTTGAACTGTGGTTTGTCAATACTTTTATTACCCGATCCACTTTCCTAACAATTTGGACCATTGCTGCAATCTTACAAATAATTTTGGATAACGGACTCTTTGTAGACTTTTATGAATAAGAACTAGTGTTCCACATTGTATTGTCTAACCCTACAGTGAAAATAAATGGTGGTGTTGATTGAGATGTATTTGAGTTTGTGCTTAAAAATGCTAAATTACAACTACTGTACACCATTATCTGCCTGTCAAGTAGTTTACCGTCACTGTTAACTGATGATGATTTTTGGGGCTGCAACAAAATGCTGACGTATTTATTTTCGTTGTACCATGCCGACATCATCATCCCTCTCTAAAGATGGATTTGAAACGTTACCCAAAACAGAACTGTGGTTCCCCTTAGCTTCTAGCCTCCATCCCATCTCTGTTTCATCGCTCCTTAGATGTGTGATGAGGAAATTCCAACATATTCTGTATCCTAATGAAAAACAAACAGAGCCAAATTACACACATTCTTCCCCATTAGTGATTCGGCTCAGTTTCTCTCTCTCTTTCCATCTACATGTGCTCTCAGCGGACTTCCCTGGGTAGAGCTCCGAAATAAAATAGCTCCAAGCACAGAACTCATTTTGTGGTCAGCCCCCCCTTTTTTTTCCTAAAGTGTGTGTGAAAAAGAACCAAGCTTTCTCTCCCAGGCTCCGGACGTAACATGGTTCCACTCTCTTGGTCCAGGTTTGGCTTGGTTAACACTCCTTACATTGTACAACACATAGAGGGGAAATTTGCAGTGGATATAAAAAGTCTCCACACTCATCTTAAAAATATCAGGCTCGACAATGTCAAGATAAATATGTTTTTTAAAATGACAAACATTCAAATCTGTCATAGGTAAAATTATGAGAAATTACAAAGAATAAAAATTATCTTTTGTTCAAAGGTATCTGTCAGAGGAAGGCTTTTAAAATCCCATCTGAGGTAATAGCAGTCCTTAATTGGATAAAATCAGTGGTAGGCAGTGCTATCTAAAAAAGTTATTTGTGCTAATCCTAAAGCACTAATCATAAACATTAGGTTCACAAACTCTAAAGTGCAACATCAACACTGTATTTAGCAGAAGCTAAAGCGCTAACAAGTTTTATCTGTCTTTGAAAGACTACAACTCTCAAGCAACATTTTAATTTAGACAATATACATGTTATATAATGCCCTTGTATATTGTCTTTATGTCTGTATCTTGTTCTCAATTGTCTGTGTTTGATTTTGTGACTGTATGTTTCTTCTTTTAAATCAAGTTTAAAAGTTTGAAATTGCTGAGACAATTGAATCATGGGATGCACATAATTTTCCCCATGATTCTATTTGGAAAGTGATATTTTAGAACACTTTTTTTTAGTTCGTAATTAAAAAAAATCTCCTAATTCAGTACCAAAGCCCACTATCTCAGTAGTTAACAGAATACAGAAGTAATAGCGTCACTAAAAAGTCTTCGCTAAAAAAGAGAAAATTAGAGAATTGCACTTGAGATAACATTAAAGCTCACAGGTGCTCCTAGCTAAGCACTCATCGAGTGTGGGGTTATTAGGAAGTGATTCTTGGACACTGCTCATGCATTTCACTCATGAGTCAAGTGGAATTCCACAGCAATGAAAACCATTTCTAAAGAGGCCTTTTACTGCATCCCATTGGTTTCATTTAGCCTGCTTTTTATTTAGAAGATTAACCCATTACTAACTTTAAGAGGAAAGCATTACAGCGTAAATAGGGTCAGTGCTTTTGCTGAAACCAGCTGTTAAAAATGGCTAAAATTAGAGTGAAGTTAGTAACAGCTCTTAAATGCATTATTTTGATTAAGCTAAATGACTCGTCAGCTAGCTAACTCACTAATCTGTAAATGTCTAAGTAGATATTGTGTATTAAATATTAATCACATTTTTTTATTTGTTACATAATTCAGAAATTGTATCACATGTGTTCACACAGTAAAGTAAATACTTGACATGCTTGTTTTTTTTGCACTTGCCTCATCCATGATAATTTTAAAACAATGGCAGACAAAGCGCCGTTCTGTATGTAGAGCACAGTTTAAAATATAAAAATTTTATGTATAAAAATCTGGTGGTCAGATCTGCTTTTTAATATAATTTTGTAAAAAAATGTTTTATTTAATTAACTCATTAATTTAACTAATTAAAACAATTAAATGACTTAAAGTCTGCAAAATTTCAAGCTTGCTAGCTTGTACTTGGCGTATTGTTTTTCTTCTTTTTTGTGAGCTGACTCTGCTTCATCCTCTTCATTAGCGCCACTCTTTGAGAGGAAGTGTTATTGCTGCTATTAGCATAAAGTCACAAAAATGAAGGCTGTAGTGTGTCCTATCAGGTTCAAATGGGTGGGAACTTAACAACTTCCAGCTTTTAACAGGCTATCCTAGAATTTATCTTTTCTAACTGTTTACTTAACTTTCAGTATTTTTTGTGTCATCGCTCAAGAAAAGCATCTATATAACGTGATGCTATATAGATGGAACAGACAATATTTTTCAAATTACAAAAAGACTATTTGTCAAGTTGTCTTGTAAATAAAATAAATATCAAAAATACTAGCCTATGTAATCTAGCTAGCTAGCCCAAATGCTAGCTTACATCGTTAGACCAAAGATATAGATGTAGCTCGGATTTAGGAAACAAAATGGAGAATTTGGCAAAAATGAAACCTATTTAAATGTATATTTAGATATACATATGTTTATACAAAAACTACTAGCAGTGAATATATCCATTTCTAAGTGGCCTGTGTCAAAAGCCCATCACTTAATGGTCAACTGCTAATAGCGCTTCCTAGTAATTTATGCCGTATTTATACAAATGCTTTGTGGGATATATGATGTACCAAGCAAGTGTTCATGCTGTGATAGCTATTACTCGGTTAACCAAGAAAAGGGCACACACACTCGCACACACACGCATGCATTCCCGCAGGGACACATGCACAGTGCACAGCCTGTCATCACAGACGCCTTGATGTGGTCGCTGGGTGGCACTGAGGCCTCCTATTATTGTTGTTTTATGACAACTTTCACTCTCTCCCCCTTTGGTTTTCCCTCCCTCCGCTGGTCTTGTTTAGCCCGCCTTCCTGCCTCTATCCCTCCGTTTTCCATCTCCAAAACCCACATGTACTCCTCTGGCTGTTGCAACGGGATGCCTGTTTGTTTTAAGAGTGTAAACCGTTCTGGCACACGTCCACCGGGGCCAAAGGGCGGCGATGGGAATATTTGCCGTCAAGGCGGCGGGGACGGTGGACACTTCAGCCCCCTAACTGCGAACTTTTGAATTTCACTGTTTCAAAACTTTGTAGTTTGTAGTCAGTTTTCCGCAACATTATTTATTCATTTCTTTGGAATGAAGGTTCTGGTTTTACCTGTCGCATAGTCTTTGCATACCCATTTCTAAAAGCCTATCTCTGGGTTAATTTGACATTTACTAACATGTCTTCATTTTTACCTCTGCAACCCCCTTCCCTCCTTCTGCCACTTTCCTGTTTTACTTTCATAATTGACGATCTCCTGATTTGTTTAACCGTCGGTTGTACCATGATTTATTATCCTGCTGACTCAGGTTAAATAAGTTAAGGTGATTAAACATCCAGCATGTCTTGTCAGGCAGGAGGCTGCTTTATGGGGTCCGCTCCTGTCACAGAGACATCTCTGTTGGAGTGAAATCGAAACATTTGCGTTTGCGAATGTTTAGGAAATCAACGCTGTGTTTACATGAGAAACTGATTCGAGGTGACAGAGTCCCATAATTCCGCAGAAAAAAATTGAAATACTTTCCACACTGACTGAATCAAGATTGTGTGTATGTGTGTGTGTATCCACTCTGCCACATTTGTAGTCGAAGCAACACACATATACACACTCAGAGCGTCTTGTCTGTCTGCACCTTAATTAACGAGGTCTTTAGGGGTTTAGAGCCTGCAGCGGTGTTGGGTAAATGAGTGAAGCGAGTCACCTCGGGACAGCTACAAGTAAATCCTGTTTAGATCAGCCCCAAGGTGCCACTTGTTCCCTAATTTGGCTCTGAACACACTCTTTCCTCTCGCTCTCACCTTAATCACCCCGGCACCTCGCTGTAATCTGAGTGTGCACCCGCTCCCCGTTTTTGGACCGGCTGCATCCCGCCTTTATCTCAGAATGCTGCTTATCGCTCATGTGTCTCCATAGGAAATACATTTTTCTCAAACTGCCACAAATTCCCCAACTGGATTTAGATCTGGGCTTGGACTGGACCGTTCTACGGACCCATTCATTAAATTGAATATTATTGAAAACTCTGTTTATTTTAGTAACTTTATCACTAAGTGGAGCTCATTGTATAGATAACGGCACACAGATGGATGTTTGAAAGTGTTCGTTTCTGTTATATGTAATGATTTTCCACTTACAATTAATGAAAACATTTAAAATTATTATATTACACCAGGCTACTATAAAAAACTATTTTTTAAAACATAAATGTGGGCCTAATGAAAAACATGTTTATGTTCTCATGATGAGAAATGTTGCTGGATGACAAATTGTCCCAGAAGTTAAGATAAATGATAATATATTGTCGCCTTCCTAAAATAACACCCTTAGTCTTTGTTGCCAAAAGTGATTTAAGAAAACATCACCTTTTTATTTTTTTATTTTTTTTTGGCAAAAGATAGTTTTGATATTTAAAAAAAAAATCACTTTTGTTGACCTTTTATTTTAGGAAGGTGACGATATGTGAGCCATTCATTCACTTTCTTAAACTTTGTTAGCATTTAATATAAAATTCATAATATTTTTCACATTACATAACAAAATGGGAAAACATTGAAGGGGAAATGAATATGTTCAAGCAGTATCTGTACAAATGTGGGTTAAATGAAAAAGTCTTTCTTTTTCTGTATCAATCAGCACAGGTCTGTAATTAGGACCTCTAATCTTGTTAGCGCTGCTAATTTCATTTGCAGTGCTAAACCCATGACTAGCCTAGCTAACGCTACGTTGTAGTGAAAGATACTGCTAACCAGAACCCTGCTGCCTTCGACCTGTTCCTCCTTTCAGATCCCGGATGAAGAATTTGTGGACTAAAAATCTGCCTTAATATCAGCTGGATTCAGTCTGATTTCTGAAACTGCATTTCTAAGAAACATGGCAACTACCAAGAAAAGCTGGTTAAAATGTCTTCCACTACAGACTACAGCAGACTTTTTTTCCCTTTTTTCCCAAAGAGGCAGATGTCAGTGATCAGAACATTTACAGGAATATTTGCCGCATATGTCTGTGCGGCTGTGGGAGCTGGTGTTTTTCCCAGTATTTCTCATTACAAGCGTATTTATAACGCCACTCCGAACCAATAGGACTCCGGCATTCCTTGCTGATCCATCTGTGCTCCTGGTGTGCGGATAACTTACAGTAGCATGGAGGGTCTCCTGAGGTCAGGAAGCTGAAAATCACAAAGACATGTGGAATGCTGAAAGTTGGCCAATGCAAACAGGCAGGCCTGGCTTTCCATCCATGCAGAGCTCAATAACCGTCAAACTAGCCTACTACTGTCTTTTTACAAGGCCAGAAAGCAACAAAAAAAGCTGCATAGCTAAATATTTGGCCATAAAATAAAAATATCAATGTATATCTTTGTTTGTTTGCCTTCACCTCTTGACTAATGGAACAGCAGAAAAGCAAAGTTAGCTTGTAGGTCAGAGATTCCAGTTAGATAATTCAAATGATCTGGTTGAGAAATAACAAAAATAAGTAGCACCTTACCTTGATGAAAAGGTTGGAAAAGTTTCACAACACCAAAAGCGGCAATTGTCCATTTAATCAGAAGTTATTATAAGGCAGTTGTTGTAGGTAAGAGTAAGGACACCCCAGCTGATAAATACCACTTAGACTAACCCCTGGTACCAATTTAAACAGCCAGAAGTAGTCATCTTATTTGGGCATAATTCGGTGCACATGTAGACCAGTCATCGGTATGCAAATGACTGGATTTGTTCCATCCAGCACAGTGGTGAAAGGAGAATGACCGGCATGCTGGCTAGTTACCTAGCCTAGCCTCCTACAAACAAATTACCTGAATCTGCAAGGTTTCTTCTATGGCTGATAATGTTCACTGCTACTCTCGTGGACCCAGTTGTCAATATTGGCGCCGATAAGTCACGTTCATGCTGAGGATATTTGTCTAAAAGGCTTAACCTTGTCTAAAGGTGCTGCCACATTAGCCTCTGATTATATGGATATTTGTGGGCTGGCTGCTAAACTCATCTAAGCTATCGACAAACCTAAAACAACAGATGAAATTATGAAATGTAGGGAATGTTACCATCAATAACTCCTATTGATGGCAAGTACCTTGATTCCTGGGTTTTATCTCCCTTGTTTTTGTGAGTGGGTGTGTTTCTAAGACATGATTTTTGCTCTTTTCTTGCTTATTTTCCTTCTACCTGTTCACTTTGCTGATGTACTGCAGATGGAAAGTTAGCCTTATCTATAAACAGTAAGGCTAACTGTGGGCACCACCAACTAAAAGGTTAGTTGCGCTAACCGTGAAGTGCCAATCTTAAACTTTAGTTCAACTTAATTACATTAAGTTAGTTAAAACATTAAATGAAAAAATTAGTGCCTCTGTTGGCACATTAGTGGATTAGCAGAAGTGTGCCCTCCGCTGCCTATAGCCAGTTTTTTGATCACATCCTTGAAGGTTCAGTGTTATTTTCTAGTAAACCCAAATGGATGTTACAGTCCTAATTCCAGTTAATTTGCCCTTTCGCTTTCGTGTGGCTTTCTGGTTTTGGTTGTTTTATATTCGACTTTTTAGAGTTTAAAACGCTGCCTTGTGCCACTGTTCCTTACTTACTGTGTTTATACTCTCCGGGAGAACGGTTTGTACCCACTTTGACAATCAATGGCATTTCTATAGTCTAGTCATGGTCTACTTTAAGCAAATGAGAATCTATGACTTCAGTAAAAATAAAAATAAAATAAACATTCTGAATGTCAACCTCAGGGATCATAACCAGAACAAACGGAAATAGAGTTAAGATACGTTTTTGGATAATAATTCAGAACTGAATTCAATTGCACACAATATTTTGACTTCTTTAAGACCATTTACCTCTATAATTGAACATTGTCTGCAAAATGGGTTCTTTATAAGGTCTTGTGGTACATCTTACAGAATTAAAAGGCTGCACAATTTCTTGCTAAACTGGGAAGCTAACCAGTTGCTCTCTGCCTGTGACTTAGTCCTGTGAAGCTTTTTTGTTATGAGCTAAAGATATGATGATGCGGCCTAAGAGGTTGAAACCTTGAGATTTCTGTTTTCAAGTAAAACAGGAAGTAGTTCTTGAGTTGACCTCCTTTGCCAAAATATTTTGAACCCACTGCAACTGGCAAAACTGTTGGCTGCTAATTATGCTAAAATTAGCGTACAGTCAAAAGTATCATTTTAGATTTTATCAGATTAAGTTTAAAATCAAAGACATTTTGGCTGATGAATCCTGAACAATTCTGCGCCTCAAATAAAGGCCATTGTTAGAAGGAGCGGGTTAGCATGGAGTTTATTTTATTTTTTTTGTTGTTGTTGTTGTTTTTTTACAAAGGTCCCATTGTTATTTTGGGGAGTTTAGGTTTCAGACTGCTACATTTCCCCTTTTTTTATATAAAAGACAACAGAATTTAGCAACAAAATCTGTCTTAAAGAGGAGCTGACTTCGTTTTCTTTTCCCCTTAAGAACTTCACCTTCAGTGCAGTCTCTCTTGGAGGCTCAGTTTCTCTCTGGGCGCACATTCATAACAATAGAGGGCATTTTGGTCCAACTGAGCTCGAAATAAAGGGAGCAGTTAGAGTTTCACTTCCAGAGTCAGAGAAAGTGAGCAAAGGAGGGAGAGACAGTCGCAGGGAGAAAACAAACTCGCAGGGCTCGTTGAATTATGGGTAAAGACAGCTGAGGCTAACCAGGTTTGGTTTCCACGGTGCAGTGGGGGGCTTATTGGAAAACAGAAAGTCTATGACTCAGCCCCGCTTTCAAGGAGACTCTCAGCCAGTCGACTCTTGCTCTCTTTTTCTCTCCCTCACCTCAGAAATTCAACAAAAACACATGCCATTGAATATGAAGGAGAACACCTTCAAAAACATAAAACCCAAGGGTTCAATATGGTCGTGAAAATGTTCCACGTATTCTTCGCTTTTAAAGCCAAAAGGGGAGGCGGCTGGGGCGTAGAGGAGCGAGAGGAGGGATCTGTCCTCACATTTGCTATCAATTTAGGGCACTGAAAATAAGCACCAGGTTTCACTGGAGCTGAGCAGAACACCAGGAATGTTTTTCTATATAAAACCGAGGGGAGGGGTAGGAAGAGAGAGAGAGAGAGAGAAAGAGAGAGAGAGAAAATCTCAATATGTTTAATAAGTTGGGTTCAGATAGTTTGACAAATCGGAAAAACAAAAATATCCAGAGAGGAGCTCTGTGGCTGGTTTACAACAACACCTTGGCACCAGATGTAAAGCGGCTGTAGTTTGACAGCTCATGGGCCAAAAGCGAAGCAGATTGTGAGTCACGATGACCGCATGACCCTTTTTCAAAGGGACAGACAGTTTGACAACCGGGTTCCTGAGCTGGAAGTGGGTTTGGAGTGTAATCAGGGTAGTTCAGGGTCACACATATGTACAGCGGAGGGAAAAAAAACACTTGACACGTGCATTTGCACACATCTGCGGAGGAACAGCAATCACCTGCATGTAGTTGTCAGGGGTTTTCATAACATGCTCTGCATACTTGACGCTCCACTTGGGTGTGTGTAATGGTGTAAGTGGGCTTGGTGGAGAACCGAGACTCCCTAAGCGGGCTGACTAGGCACAACGGATGAGAAAGGGCGGGGTTATCTTTTGGGAAAATAATCAATAGCTCTAAATTTGAGCAGCAACTCGGCTCTTTCACTGTCTGGGACATGGATTTAACAGCACTAGTTAAATCTGTGCTACTTTAAACTTAAAATTTGAGAAATTGTGGAACTTCAAAAAAAAAAAAAAAGAAAAAGCCATGTTCACTTTGCTTTGTTTTTCCTTTTATTACGGGTTGTTTTATTTTATGACATTACAAGTTAGAGTAGTGTCTTGTTACAGTAGTGCTTAACAGTGGAGTTTAAGGAAAATTTAATGTTGGTGAACAAGCAACATCATGAAGATCAAGGAACAAGGAGAAACATATGGAGATGTTCAAACCAGATTTAGGTCACAAAACAGTATCCCAAACGTTGACTATTTCCTTCAGTACTATCAATCAGTCATTTGAAAATGGAAACAGTATGATCCAACTGCAAATCTATCAAGATATGGTCATTCATCTATTGACCCTTCACAACTACGTCAATCGTGTTGAGGTGCCAGGCCAGATGAGAGGCATGGCAGTATTAAACATAGCAGCTGCCAGTGTTCAAGTTCAGCTAAGTTGTCTGTGGAAGTAGCACACCTAGTTGCAGCTCAGAGACAATGCTATTTACAAAAGTTTGAAATAGCTAGCTTAGAAACCGAGCCATACCTTTCCCTCCTGATGTTTCTCGATCTGATAAAATCTTAGACTTTGCCTGAATTCATGCCACATGATTTATCCCACTACGTCATAAACAACGTTTCCTCTTACACCAGACATAAAAGTTACAAAAAATCTGGATACTAGGCGATATTTTTTGCATATGGTGTGACTATGGGACCTTTTCTCCATGGTGACCAATAATTAGACGTGTACCTTCTCCATAATGCGATATCTGATTGCATCTTACTAATCTTACTTGCTGTTGAAGCATATGTAGTTAATATTCATATCTTGTAAAAGGGTTCACTGCAAATTTGTGAATACATGGGGAGCTACCAGTCTTTATGATTGACAGCTGTTATCCATCACCGTCTTCTTTTCTCAACAAAACATTTACGATAAAATCACAAGTTTGGTTTGATTGTGAAATCAACTGAATAAAAGTGATATCAGGCTACCAAGTGTCTGTTTTACAGAAGTTAGCGTGCGCACAGGTTGTTTTGACGTTTGTCATGGCGAAGTGGAACGCTCTCTGAAGACTGTGGTGTCACGTGTAAAGGGCCAATACTGACAGGTCAAGCAAGGAGAGAATTACTCATAGAAGCAGCCAAAAGGGCTGTGGTAACTCTGGAGGCACGACAGGACAACATTGAGAAACCTGCCCTGAAGAAGAAAGGAGACAACCCATTTGTAGGATCCCACAAGTCATGAAAAATTCACATATTGATCTGTCACATCGAATCCCAATGAATACCATTGAAGTTTGTTGTTGTACCGAGACAAAATGTTCAAAGTTCTAACAGAGTTGAAAGTTCCTGAAACACCAAAGATGTCACTGCGGTCCTTCATGGAAGACTGAATTAACTTGTTGAGTCAAGTGGCTAACAAAACTCCTCTACGCTGGTCTTTTCATTCACAATGTAACGTTCCTTTGTCGATAGAAAGTTGGGGTTGAAACAAGTTGGGAGTTGAGGAGAAAGAAAACCAGAGAGCAGGAAAGGGGGGAGTTGAGAGACAGACCAGATGTGTCTTTTGTTTAGATTTGAACTAAGCGGAAAGGAAGGGTGTAGGAGTCAGGAGGCGAGCTTTGCAGGGAGGAGAAGGAGTGGGAGTGAGGGAGCTTCTCTTCTTTTTTTTTAATTTGGGTAGGACGGTGCTGAAACCAAAGCTTTCAAAGCAGAGCGCCTGTAGGCTGGGGCGAGAGGGGGCTGCCCCATACAGTATGTGATTACCTACCAGCAAAACCACATTCATTATACTAATTGCTACAATGGTCCCAGTGGTTGGGGGGCTGAAAAAGGGGGATGACGACGAGAGGGGGCTGCATTGTTAACATTTGTTAGGCTCATTGACTCCAGAATTCATGGTGTCTGTCATTATAGGTTGTTGGGATATTCTCCAGGGCCTGCACTTACCGAGAAACTGATAATCTGGAGGTCGAGCTGAAGCCCCGCTTCCTCTAAATCTCATGGAGCCTACAACGCCCCCCTTCCCCCCCACATACCCAGCAGACCAAGCAAACGGGGTGCAAGTGCACATGTTTAGCATGTGGTATGCATTTAGCTCCTGCCGCCCTCCTTCCCAGAGACTCGTATTAACCATAACATAACCATAGCGGAAAAGATTGAAATGATTGAAAGACGAGGCCTTTCTGGCATCTTGCTGCACCAAACAGGTCTGTTTCCAGCAGCTTGTGTCAATATTTCACTCGGTGGATGTGCGTGCCCGGTGTACGGTAGAGAGCTCTGAGCAGATGACTGATATGACAGTTAGAACATGTGTGATGATGAGCACACAGAGATTCACACAGCTCAGTCTGCTAAGTGTCGAGAGCCCACATCAACCCAGCTGGAGCAAGGGGAGGGAAATGGCACTTACCAGTTGTGATTACCAATATGGCCGACAGTTGTTTGTGAAGCATTTGCATCACATCACTGAATTCTTAAGTACACCGTCGCAATAAATGAAGGACCGAGTGATGAAACCTCCTTTCTTCTTGGAGTGTGTTTGCCTCTGTTGGACAGGTCTCAACTTTATCATCCTAAAGAAGCAGAGATATGCTTCTTTGGTTGTGGATGTATTTTTACCCTTTGTCTGAACAAGCAGACTTCAGTCTCAGTCTCACAGCCAAAGAAAGTCACAGATTTCAGTTCCACAAAATCAAGGGAAAGAAATGGTCCCAAACACTTTAGTTTGCGGTTTGAAATCCTGCCTTGTCACAATGTGACAAGAAGAATCTCATTGTCCGCCAAAACCTTGACCACGTTGTAACTGTTATTTTAACATCTGGGGATTGAGATCCTGAGGTCCAGATGTCCTGTTGAAGTCAGGCGTAAAATCCCTTCAGGGTCAGTCTGGACTTAAAGTATTCAAACCCCTTTAACTTGATCACACTTTCTCACGTTAACAACTCGTCAAGTAAAAATCAGTCCCTTGTTCTAGGCTTTGCTTTGTACAGATGGTCTCGACCCCTTTTGAGAAATTATTGGTTGGTAGAGTCGTGGACTCTATTGAAGTTTTAAACATTTGGATCTGATTTTACCCAATCGCTAACGTTTGGCTGTTACGTAGATAATGCTTCAGCTCTATGAAGCTTAACGGAAGTTGGGTGCACCGTAAAAAACCCTATAAGGACTAGGGCCCTGACATCTTTGCCATCAATAAAATGTCTTGGAGCGTTCCTCTTTCTCTGACTTTGATTGCTGAATATTTGGAAGCGTGGCCAATACAGACTGAATGGCTTTGTTCACTTCCGCCCCTACTATTGCCAAACTACAAGCCCACATAGGCAGAAAACAGCATAGAAAATTGACATCATCGTTCACAACTCCTTCTTATGTTCACTGATTGTCCCGGTTTAAATTGAACCCGAGAAATCAAACTCGATGGGAGAAAATCTCATTGAGGCACTGACTGGAGATGAGAATCAAGTGAAATTGTATAGGAAGGAAATGCCCAGGCTAGGTCCCAACTGTAAACTTCAAGGTTTTACATTTAGATTGATGTGGTAGACCAGGGGTCCTCAAACTATGGCCCGTGGGCCGGATCCGGCCCGCCTCCACATTTGGTCCGGCCCCCTGAACAATACCAGAGAGCATTCAGATTTATTTTTCATTTATTGTATTTTCTGGTTTATATGTGAATTTTTCTTCAACCACTAGGGGGCTCTTTAGCAGGAAGTGTGTCCTGTAAACTGTGGGTGTTTTGTTTTGCATGGCGCATTGCTGCCATCTGTTGGACTTTTAGGGAACTGCTTGACTTTTATGTTATTTAATCAGTATGGTTGTTTGCTAGCGGTAGAGCAGATGAACACACGTGTCTGTTATGAACGCCGCATTCCAGGTTGAATTCTTCGAAGCAATGCCTGTAAGTAGCAGCTTATACTTCAAAATGAGCCTTTATGTTAACATATGAGAAATTAATATGTTTTAGTTACATTCCCTCAATGGAATATACTAGTTAGTCCCAGTGACCGTTTCACTCATGGTTTTTGCCCATGTGTTTTCTGGGTAAAAATCAATCGAGAAACGCATCCCCCCCAGCCCTCCGTCAAAAATTTCCGGCCCCCCAACAGAGAAGGGAAAAGTTATGTGGCCCACACAGGAAAAAGTTTGGGGACCACTGTGGTAGACCAATACACGGTGGCTCATAATTATAGTGGAAGTGGAAATATACTTTTTCACTTCCACTATAATTTTTCACAGCGTTTTTCTGAGTCACCATTTTGTAGAACCACTATTCGGTTTCATTAAAACTGCTACTTTTTGCTCGTCCATGTTTGTTAAAGACTCAACTGCAGCCAGGTTGGATGGAGAGCATGTTTTAAAGCTTGCAACATATTTTTAATTGGATTCAGTCTTTTGGACTTTGACTGGACCATTCTTATTCATAAGTATTCAGAGCGAAACTGGGTGCTAGTTTTCCGACAAGTACACAAGTTGGTAGAATTTTATAACTCTGCTGTTGTGTCAAACAAGAATTCTCAGTCTTTGGTGAGAAAGGTCTGATAGTTCTTCCAGACCTTAAGTCCTAAGGGTCAATACAGAACCTTTTAAACTTTGGTGGACAAGCTTAATCAGAAAGGGCTTCAGCTATGTTTTTATCCATGACATTTCTTGTTGTGGGTCAAGACTGACATTCACTGCTGTACACTTTGACACTGTAAAACACACTGTCATGTACTAAGTTGTTGGAAATATGTAGAAAAAATTTTCGTTTTTGCAGCCTAATCCTCATTGTCTGGTTTGTAAGACATCAATTCATCCATCCGGATACTTACTGGTTTCTCCAGAGATTGGGTAACAGACAACAGCACAGATGATTCAATAAAAAGTTATTTCTAGTGTCATTCTCCATAGGCTACATTATTTATGACACATTCTCAAGTTGAAATGCAATACAGGAGCAATAGTGAAGGATTCTGGTAGGTTGTTCTTCCCCTTGTCTTCACCTCCCTGCCTTTGTTGAAGTTACAACTCTTGGGACGAGCAGAGACCCAGGAAGAGTGAGTCGGGCCAAGATGGCTGCTCCCTGCTCTCCTTGCCAAAGTAAACGAGTAACTCCAACCCACTCTCTTGGAATGGTTATCTGATGCAGTCGCAGGCCAAAGTTGGAAGGGAATTCCTTCGATTTTTTGCTAGGTTAAGGTCATGCTCGCTGCTCTTGATTTACCTGCGGTTATTCTTTTGCACAAGTTTTGGGCATGCACGCGCGACCTGTCAACATGGCCGATGACAGATTCTTGTCAACTGTGTCGGCGGGGTCAGAAATAGACACCGGGTTATGGGAAGAACTGAGGGATCAAGTGTGGTAGAATAAGGCTGGTATAATAAAAGTGCCATGGGCCGGCTGGCTGACTGGAGGCTGACAACCTCCAGATGATATTACATTTCCTTATCCAGGCACATCATGCTCATCAAACTGCAGCAACCCCCTCACCCCCTACCTCAAACTTCCATCCACCCATGCAGGCCTGCCTGGATGAATACTCCCAGGGTCAAAACTAAACCGCAGGAGCCTGAGTAATCGGACCACACGCATATGGAGAGGAGGAAAGCAGTTAATACAGCAGTGTAACACTGTAGGGCAGCAAGGAGGACAGGAGAGCTGAGCCGAGGTCCCGGGTGAGAGTGCTTGGCGCATGGACGGAAATCTTTGAGATCCGGGAGGAGAAATAAAAATAGAACCGGAGGAAGAGAGCGACATAACAAGACCAATGGGGCTAATTAGGACGATGAATTCTAGGAAAAAGCTCAGCAGGAGATGCTCAATGGAAAATATCCTGTAAAACCCCTTTGACCAGCAGAATGCGATCAAAAATGGTGGAAAACCAAACGTTCCTCCGAAAACAGACCCCGAGGCTGGAGAAACTTTACATAACCAAAGAAAAATCTATAACATGCTGTACACTGGATTTGTTTACTCTTTCCGGCTCCAATGTCTGACTTCCTAACCAGACGGCCAGGCAGAGATTTAAAGAGGAGCGTCAAAAGCAAATGAGGTGGATTAGGAGAGCTGCCAACAACAGATGGAATATCATCTCTCCTGCCCCAACACTGACCTGTTAGCATGACTTGACACAAGGAGTGCACAGATAAATCAGCTTGCTGATAAATCGTACACAATTTTCTTAATTTTGAGAGATCGGCGATTTACTGATACTTATATAAGAAACAGATTTCATCTACAAATGTGTGAAAAAAGCCAGAAGGGTAGGGTGACGTTGTCAATATCAGCTAGAATTAGTAGGTCACACTTTTTAAAGATCGGTTATCAGCCAGAAAACTGCAGTTAGTGCACTGCTACATAAAACCCATGTTTGGAGACTGTCATACAACAATAATCTTCAGTCAGAGGCTTTTTCAGTTTGCAAGACTGACTGCTAATGGAGATCCTTCCTGCACATGGCCGTTCAGAATGATTCGAACACTTGGAGGACATTGCAGTTTTGTGAAATACACCTCATGGTGGCGCAAAAACTTTTTAGCAAAAAACATGAGCTTTTTCTTTTTTTCAAAATTGCCATACTTTCATAGCAGTTTCAGATTTTCAATTTGCGCGATTATATGATCAATGGAAACACAGTTTATGATATAAATTATTAAAGTTCATAAAAGTTTGTTGTTGGTGTGAATAAACATGAGGAGTTTGAACAAACTGTACAACAATTGGAAAGTTTAAAAATACAAATTAATTTCCTGTATTTTTTTTCTTACCTGTGTATTTATAGTCACACTTATCGTTTTCTGGTAGCCGTGCAACAACGACAGTAAAGTAAGTCTGAGTATGTTGTCCTCTAAGCTACACATGTAGCTCCTGCTTGTCGGGCAAAAACCCGTCGCTCTGTATTCATGGTGATCATGAACCCAGAAACAGATGCAGAGTTCTCCTGCAGTGTTTGTAGGTTTTAGCATACATGCCGCTTTGTGTCAGTGATGACGGTGGTGACTTGTCCCCCTCTTCCCAACCAGCCCTCCCGTTCCACGCTCCTCAGATCTTTTTATATTTTTGTGTGGCACAAGGGGCTTCCATGCAGGGTGCATTTGAAGTGGCTTCTGGGAGGCCCCGGAGCGTGCTGCGGGGGTCAGGGGTTACAACAACTGGGCCTCCCAGGAACACCTCCCCAACCCCCTTAAATCCTGTTAACCCACACGCTCACTTCTGTTTTCATACGCGGCTACAGATCACTTCCAGACACCCCCTCCAAACCCCCCCCAACCCCAAACAGACATCTTCACTTTTAAACTCTAAACCATCACCATCATCATCCTCATCCTCATCACTGTGTCATTGCACACCCATGGTCCTTGAATGGGCCTTTGTGTTTCCTGTCACATTGTGTTTTGTTTTTTGTTCTCCTCCCCTCTAACACACGCGGATCTGTCATTCGCTCAGCGAGGTGTGAAATTACACCTCATCCACTTCACCTAGCAGAGGCCAGCCGAGTGACTCAGATCCTCGGAAACGCTCACTGAATGCGATTATCCGCGACACACTGTGCGCCGTTTCGTTGCCACTCGGCAGATCCCTATCTGGGTTTGCAGCGTCGCCCCTCCAGCCCTTCCCACTCCGAGTTCAACATCTGTTTCCAGTGAGGGCCAAAAAGAAAAAGGGAAAGTTGAACTCTTAAAATTAATTAGCGCATTACCAAATGCTTGAGTTAGAGTCCCCCCACCACACATACTAGCCCGGTTAGCCTGCCTCACTGAGCCCCTCCTTCACTCCCCTCGTTGCGTCTTGCAGGCCCACAGCTCTCCACCTCCTTGGGGACCTGTTTATCACCCAGGACCAATTAGAGCAGGAAGTGAGGTCGCTGACCCACCGTCAGGCCTCATGAGCTCCCTGAAACCTGACAGGGGCCATGCCACCACCACAGAGAATGTACAGGGGCCGGGGCAAGAAGCAGTAAGGTGGGGCCCTGAGATTCAATGCTCTGTTGCTGTTTGAGAACAGATTATACTTATTTCCTCAAGTCTTCATCAGTCCGTTCATTAGTCCATCCTTCCATCAATCCATCCCTCAATAAGTCCAATCACCTGTCCATTCATCCATCCAACCCTGTTTCTGTCCAAACATCTATTCATCCAGACAGATGATAAAACTATCATCTATCCAATGCTATGTAAGCTGCTGATAAAGCACCATACAAGTACAAATCATTTACCATTTAACATCCATTTAATCACCCATATAGGTTCCAAATTTGAAACCCTCGCCACTGTAGAAATATCTAAAATAAAATTTGCAATCTTCACTTTAAAATACCCTAAAAAGAACAACAATCTCTGGAAATATGACTGTGGAAAGAGAATTTAAATTCTTGCATGCAAAATGTGGAGGAACCCTACCGTTATTATTTTGTCTTTGTTCTGGTGGTGTTCCTCTTGGAACTTTTCTCGGACAAACATATTCAGGGAAATCAAATTTTTGGTTTCTCTTATCAGAATTAATTATGGCATCTCTTTGACTGCAATCCAATACCTGCCTACTTTTTCCTTCAGTTTTAATAAGTCAATGAAGCAATATGCAGAATCACAATACGAACATATGGCTATGATTATCACAAATTGGTTTTTTTTTAACCTTGCTACTTTTCTTTCAGTTTATACAGAGTATTGAACACAGTGTAAAGAAAAGGAACCAGAGACCAGCCAGAGCAAAGACTAAGAGGGAAGCCAAAGACTGTAAACCTATGATGAGAATAGGGACTGTGAACCAAACCCCAGCTGACTCACATACCTACAGGGCTAAAGTCAACACAGTCAGACTGTCAAGATCTAATTTAGCAGGAAGGTTAACACTTGACTTCCTGGTGGTTCTCTATAGAATCCATCCTGTGCTTACTAAGCCCTGTTAGTTCTACAAGCAACGGCCTGGACCGAAAGTGAAACCGGGGCTGGGAGCACTTTGTGGTGTGGCCTCTGTGGTCTTACACTAACACACAGCCTCTTGTAAACTTAGTCACATTTCTATTTATCATTCAGCCATTGTCAACCATTTCCATGATCTCTATGGTAATCTCAGAGGAGTTACTGTCACCTGACAGATCTCACTTTGGCTGGGACTTCATTAAATTATTTTCTACGTATTTTTACCTGGAGGTAGAAATTTCTGCGGACTTTTAATGACAGCGTGAATACAACCTTGTCGTTGATTATATAACTCGTGATGTAAAAAAAAAAAAAAAAAAAAAAAAAAAACTTTCTAACTTTCTGTTACAGTTTTGTGAAATAAACTAATTTTTATATGGCTAAACAAACCAACCTCATCTAGAGCCAAAAGTTTTTATAAAAAAAAAATTGTCATGTTTCTATTAAGTGAATAGAGTTTCAAAATGTCAAAGCAATATTAAAATCCACGATACGGTTTATCGGTAACGTTTGGTCTCGTTAAGGTCTATCTTGTTTCTGTCAGTGTGTGCGAACTGTTAGTTGCTAACAATGCTAACATTTAGTCTGCTTTGTAGCTTCCTCTGGTGGCTAAACTAAAGGGCTATTTCAACTTTTTTTTTTTAACTTGTGCAGATTAAGCCTGAAATGTTGAAAACAGTTTTCAAAAGTATTTCCAAAGCTTCTACTTAGCATTGTGTGATGTTTTTGTCAGTTTTGTTTGGGTAAAATGTCTATGATAGTCATGTGACACTTCCTAATTTTACAGTTTAGCCCAGCAGGAACAAACTGCAGTGTATGCCCCATGATTTTAATGGTTTTCCTTTTTCTTTTCTTTCATGCCTACTTCTGCTGACCCAACGTTGTCTCAACAATAGGTAAGATTTTTCTGTTCAAATGAATCTACTTGTTTTTTGTTTTGTTTTTAAAAACATTTCATGTTTCTCCTAAGTAAATTAGCTAGTCACTCAAATTTATGTCGTTGTAAAACAAATTGTGTGTTTTTGTGGCGAGTGCTTGCTTTAAAAGAAATTACATTTACTATTTTTATTGTTGTCTGGACATAATTCTCATGTTGATATAGTTGGGAACTTTAAATATTATTTTTATAGCTAACTTTTTATAATAAGATTGTATAACTAAGTTGTGGTAACACAATAAAGTAGCTTAACTGCTACAAAGGTTGTGGCCATGTTGGTTTGTGATTGGGAGGATTCTGTTTCTGACTTTTCCTGTGGATCATAGTCTAAATAAATAACAATGTCCATAAGGAGGAGAATCTCTGACGTTCATTAAGTCATGGTTGTTGGTACCAAACCGTCCTCAGCGTGTGACAGAGGATACATTTCTTTCCAGCCTATTTCCCTTGATTGGTCAGAGGATTTCTTTACTTCATACAAAGATTAGACATTTACCATAGACTATGGTGTAGTCTAGGTTTATCCCTAATGAGAAGTGGGAAACAAGCCGAATACTTGTTGGCCTCTGAGGTCCATTTATTATCTCTCTCATGGCTGAAGACTCAATTCTCAGTCCCACCCACAAGGAGTACTTGCCTGGTAGAATCTTACTCTACAAACGTTGTCGGAGGTTCCTATTGGGTTTCCATCCAGTCAGCTTCTCTCCATTGTTCTTATTTGGGTCAAGACACTAGAGCTTTCTTCCTGACCGCTAGGGAAATTTAATGTTTTGTCTTCGAGAGCGGTGCAAATCGATGTTCTGTGGAAGACTTGGATAAAGTCGGGACCTAAACTACGCAATATTAAAAATAATATTTAAAAAAGGGCTGGCCCAGAAAATTTGTTGACTGCCTGATGACGTCTGTTCCCAAAACCAGATTTCTCATTTCAAATTAGCTGCCTTACAGTCCTTGACTGTTTTATAAAACATATCAGTGGAGGGAGAAACTATACATCAGAGTGTGTGTAAAGTGCAAATTTTCTGTTATTCACAGGAATTAGATCATTTATTGAGGCACAAACATTTGTCCCTCCCGTTCTCAAATGGGGGCTCGAATTACGATCTAGCAGCCAATCACAAACAGTTGCGTCTCAGAAAATTCGACACAGCGTCACACAGGAGATTCACATTCTGTTGACTTTCTTTGTCCACATCTGGAATCGAAAACAATGACTGAAAACTTTGAGTCTTCCTCCCTCAGTAGCAACTTGCACTCTGAAGAGGATCTAAATGTCTTGATTGGCTTGTAGCACTTCGACATGATGAGTTCACTGATTGGAAAAAAATAAATCACTTTCTTTTTGTCATCTAAAGAGTTTCGTAACTTTTAGCAGGCAGATCTTCATAGCTTAGAAATGCACTTTGGATGAAACTCTTTCATTGTCCTGTACTCTGTGGTCCAAACTCACTCCTCCTCTCCTTCTGTTAAGTCTTGACAATGGCCCCTTAATTTACTATCACTTCATATTTTTATCACCTCTCTCTCTCTCTCTGTCTCTCTGTCTCTCTCTCCTCCTCCTCTTCGTACCTTTTCTGCATCCACGTTTTCTGCCCTTTCCCCCCCCTTCTCTTTAGCTCTCATGACTCCTCCTCTGTACCATTTGCTTAATCTCTCCTCTCAAGATCTCTGCTTCTCTTCTCCTCCCTCTACACCCCCTCACCTCCTCCACCCCGCTCTTCCTCCCAGCCCAGTTCTGTTTGGGCCTGTTTACCTCGATCGTTCCACCAGATGGTTTGTGTTAAAACTCAACGTTTGACAGCTTGGCTTTTTTTTTTTTTTTTTTCCCTGATATTATTTTAATGTCGGGGAATTGCTCAGACCTGGGAGAACACAGATGAAGGACAAGCAGGGGGTATAAAGGAAATTAAAATATGAAAAACCCTGATGTATTGAAAGCAATTATTCTGTCAAGCGAGGGGCAGCAGTCGTCATTGGGCCCGTTCTGGTTTGGTTCCCTGTGTTTTTTTTTCTTCTTTCCCTTTAATATAGGCACATATAATGTAATATTGATTTGAATCACATCTGTTTGGGTGATTTCATCCCCCCCTCCGCTCCCTCTGCTCCATGTCTTTTGGAAGGGAGTACGGCCCCTGCCTGCCAGAAATAATTGCTTGTTTTGCTGGTATTTACTAAAATCTGTCAAAGATGGAGACAGAAAATGAATAAGATCTTGAAAAGAAAAAAGTGAGGAGAAAGAAAGATGAGAGCATGTGACTCCGTCTGGCGGGTGGAATTCATCATGAGCTCTGGAAGTGACGGTGCCATCCTGTTGTCTCCGGGTTTCAGGCTCTTGTCCTGAAGTAAAGAGAGGAAGTAGTTTCTCAGTTTAACAAAAATGCAATATGTATTGTTTTTTTGTTTTTTTTTTGTTTTTTTTTAATATTTAAATTCTTACTTTGAAAATACTGGTGGACATCCACTCTAAGATATGTTGTTGATATACAAACATTTCAAACTTGACGCCAATACTAGGAAAAATACTTTTTAAGTCCGCGACATAAATACTGTGCTAGGCCTGGGAAAATCCCCGACATCACATTCGCTATGATAAAACTTTTTGACATTAGATTTTTTTTTTATATTTTTATGATTGGGAATCAAAACAAAATGTCATAAAATTAGCATTATTGGGGAGAAAAGGAAAAGAAACAAAGTTTAATGATACTTTTGTGAGAGCTTCTTTTACGAGCTGCTCTGTTGACAAGACGGCTGACCAACAAAATTCAGTTACGAAAGTATTGAGGTACTTGGTAGAAAAAGGAAACGGTGACCTCTGAGGCGTCACACAGCAGCTGTATTCGAGCTGAGATTGAATTGCACACAGGTGGACTCTGTTTGGTCATTGGCAACCGTCAGGCAACTTCTCAGGGCAACTGGTTGCACTCAGAGGAAGCAGGTTGAATACTTTTGCACAACTCATTTTTCAGTTTTTTGTTCGTAAAGACGTTTTGAATCAAGTATCATTTTCTTTCTACTTCACAATTGCATACTGCTTTGTGTTTCACATAAAACACAATGAAAATTCACATACAATTCCAATGAAATATATTTTTGTTTGTGGTTGCAATGGGACAAAATATGGGAAAATTCAAGTGGTATGAATACTTTTGCAAGGCACTGTCGATATATGTTGTTTATTCTATCCAGATTTCCTTACAGTTAATTAAAGTAGAGTTTGCAATATTATTACTAAGTATAATATATATATATTATAGTAGATATAATATATATATTATAATATATATTAAGTGATTGTTAAAGCCTGTACAAAATGTCCTGCTGGTGGCTTCATATTGAAGTTTGGTTCTATGGAGCAGATGTTCCACATGCCGGGTTCCTGAATCCAAAAAATTTGACTACTAAATGTCCAAAACTGCCAAGGGAGGAAATGACCAGCACCCAAAACACGCATCTTTAGCTTAAGCTGTTGGTGTGTTTCCATCAATGCCAGATGAGTTCTCTTGGGATTGTGTGCTTCACTTGTTGATTTGTACTTTCGCTGTATTTGAATTGGCTTCCACTTCATTGATCTGTCAGAGACAGTTCTTCTGAGAGATGAAACTGCTTAGCGACGTGGAGTTTAGTCTGTAAAAGACCGGAGCTTGCAGATTTGACCTCCTTCTCGCTGAGTATTTAATCATGCGCCGTCGCCGTTTGATTCGCAGTGTGTTGACTGTCTCCTGAGCAGCATTAGCCTGATTATCTCGCCGCTTGTTTGTCAGGGAGGTTCCGTTCTGCGGCCGGCTCTCTGGCCTCTGCCTGTGCACATTTCCCACCGTCTGCCTCCTCCTCCTCCTCCTCTTTTTCTCCTCCACTCGTCCTGTTTCCTTTCCCTCCTTCGCTCGGTTAGTTCCCTCCCTGAAGAACCACAAACAATAAACCCTCTGTTACGCCGAACCTCCTCACGTGTTCCCCACTTTCCCCCCTCCTCTCAGCTTCTCTTCCCACCCCTCCCGGGTTCTGTCTCTTACTCACTTGTTGCTCGCTCTATCTCCCTCCTAGCTGTTAGGGTTCTGTCTTCGGTCTGTTGCTCATGTCCCTTGGGTGATTTGGGACTTGTTTGTGGGCTTGGACGGTGCACTAGCACGACGATGACACACACACACACACACACACACACACAAACTTGGTCAGGCTGCTTCCTCTCCAAGCCAATGACAGCGGTGCTTAGTATCTTGAAACACTTGTCAGACTTTGTGGACGGAGGGTGTGTTTGCCTGCGTGTTTAACTGGTACAGTTCGACGCTCGTCACAGCGCCACAAGCAGCGGCGGCAACAGCAGCGTCGGGACAGAAAACAGATGTTGGCCTAATCTTCCCCCTAATGAGATTGGTCCCTCATTCCTACCATTTTATGGAAGCTGCAAGCTGGCAGCTCTTTATGAGAGAACAACCAGTAAGACAGAGTGCAGCCTGAGACAAGTGTAGCGGCGTAGAGGAAGGGTTTTATTTGCAGATAGTTCGTCAGATAGTTAAACGAGCCGGTAGACCAAGCATTAAGTGGGCACTAGCTGGTAACGAGGAGGTAGGGTCACGAAAGATATGCGGGATGAAGAAGGCGAAGAGTCCATGGCCGGTCAATTAGATTTGTGCACCGTCCAGTGAAGTTGGCTCAATTCTCCAGATTAAAGTCATTGCTGGTTTCTCGGACCACTAAACCGCTTCACTTTTCCAATCTGGTGAAATTCATTACACGCTGTCCAGGCTTCGCCACGGCCGATTGTCTTCCGTGGCAACAAATTAAACGTTGGTGAAAGCATCCACGACAGTAACATTGTTTTGTTGATTGTCTAGATTATCTTGTCGCTCATAGATTTCACACTGTGATCTCTGTGCAGGCAAAACTTAGAGATCACAGTGTGATAAGACATGCTAAATGTTTGACCTGGTGATATTGATTTTAGTTGAATTTATTCAAATTTCTCTATAATAATAAAAGCTGACAGTGTTAAAAAAAATCCTGCTGTCATTTGTTATGTATATCTGAGGAGCAGAGGTGTCGTCACACTGTGTGTTCAAGAGCAGTCGCTATAAAAAAAACAAGAAACAAAAAGCAAACTGATTGCTAGTTGATTTTTTTTAAGTGATTAGCATAATTTGCCAGGTTAGCATTGTATCTCTACACACAAGTCTCTGAGTTTAAACACTCGAAAAAGCAGAACCCTATCTTAAAATGGATAAGTCCAAAAGGCGGTCAGCATTTCCAAATGACTGAGTTTTGAATTGTAAAAGAATAAGATGTTGCAACCTTTCTGTAGCCTTCTTGCTATTCACTGACGTAAGCTTGTGGTCAATTTAATGCTTTGCTAGCTCAATAAAGTGTTCCCAGGGCAGATACAACTTGACAGCATCTCGTTGATAGGTATGAAATGACCAAAACCACAAAAGTACAACTTGAACCCACTAAAATCTCTTTCTGTTGTAACAACCTGAATGAACACCCGTCATACGTCCCCTGAAAATACCGATATGTTTTCAGATCGATTGCTAAAGATTTGTTCTCTCTTGACGTTCTTTTTAAACGCCTCGCTGATGATAAAGATGGCAATCACTGAGACTTCTTCCCACAATAACAACATCCACACTGAAGAGTATTACATTGTGTGTGCGTGTGCCTTTGTGTGTGTGTGTTCGCTGATTGAAAAAGATAATAGAATTGTTGGGTTTCTGACAAGACATGCTTAAAATTAGATATCTACAGTCACCAGTTGATTTCTCGGTGCATCTCAAAGCCATTAGTTACGTTTCCAGTCAATTGCCATGCAGATTTTGAGCGAACGTTTAAAATTTTGAGGAAAAAAGAAGAAAATGGGAATTGGGCGTGCTTGGTTGGTTTGGAGTGAATCAACCTGGCTAGGTAAAGTGTAATTACGTCAGACGTTAATGTTACTTATGACTGTAATAAAGAAACGTTCACCACGTCAGAACTTATTCAGGAAATGTTTTTCCTTCTCCACTTTTGCGCGTTAGTGAGCGTAAACGCTTTTTTGAGAAATCGAGGATTGTATTTAAATTTTTGCCGTTTCCATTAACCTTTTTTCTACAAGCGATACTTAAAAAAAAAAAAAAAACATTGATGGAAACACGACCACTGCTGTTCTCTGAAGACACTCTCGTCTTCACTTTAAGGTGCTGCATTTCAGCCTCGCAGCTCCGGAAACTTAATTTGGTCTAGGCGGCACATTGTCCGTCCCGTATTTTTGTTTTGCCCTTCTTTCTGTTACTCTTCATCTTTCTCCAGCAGGAACACACACATGCAGTAATAATAGACGGGTTAGAGTGCAGGGCCAACCACTGGACAGTTTGTGCAGAACGCTAGCATATGTCAAAGCTGGCTTATTGAACTTAGACCGCAGCTTGAAACAGCCCACTGCTAAGCACAGAGCGGCACAGAACTTGCTCTGGGGTTTGAGCTAGAAAAACAGACATATTTATACACTGCCATGCAGACTCAGGCATATACCATATATCAAGATATATGCGCTCAGATACATATGCAAAAGCATACACGCCGGGAAGGGTTACTCGGTGCGTTCTGCGAAAAGAATGACCTCATTTGAGCCATTTGGAGGCTGCAGGCTGAATGAAAAGCAGACAGGCAGAGAGAGGGATGATGGGAGGAGAAAGGCAAAATGTCACATGAGAGTTTGTCACGCATATTAATTTCCGTGTAAGCTGATAGGATCGCTGATGATCAGCTTTCATCTTGTGTACAATAATGACCTTAGTAAACGTACTTACCACATGGCGTTACACATGATTGCACAGGCCAGGGGACTCTGTCTTTCCCCCCCTTTTTTTGGAAGATTTTTTTTTTTTTTTTTTTTTGCATTTGTGTTTACCAAAGGCTAAAAGTCTGATCAGGTTGTTTTTTTTTCCAGTCAATGTCTCATCAAGTTACAACAAAACACTTTTTTTCCCCCCTAAATAACATTTGGGTAAAAGATTAGTTTTAAGTAAGAGGGGGGAATGTGTAGCACTGGTTTAAATCTGCCACATGTAACTATGCATATGTACGCGTTTTCATTTTGCATCTGCACATAGACTAAAATATGGTCAGTTTCACATTCACATTCACATTTTGAAAATATTGAGTGGCTCATTTCAGTAATTCAACTTTTGGGAAATAAAACTAAATTCAAGACCTCGAGTTCGATCTGCCAGGTCAGTAAGACCTGGAGTTTGTGCTGCCAGACGTCCACTGAGGATACATGCCTCAAAAACAGGGGGAAAAAATATGATCAATTGTTTCATTCTGAGCTGAATGAGACAGCTGCGTATTTCATAGCAACTCCAAGTTCACAGTCTTGTGTTCATTATCCTTGGAGAACGCTGCCGTTTGGACATTTTCTTGTTATTTTACTTTCTTTTAAGCGTTCAGTCTTTGCTACTAACTTGTCATCCTCTAAAATCAGAGAACAATCAGATGGAAAGTGTATTCAAGCATAGCTGTTGAGAAGAATATTTATTTTACAGTTCACTCAGGGCATGCCTCTTTTCTTTAGCTATTCAGGTAAAGAGAAAAAGCAATCCTGGCGACCTCAAGTTAACTCCTGGTTGAGTTTTTTTTGTTTTGTAGAGGGGTATATTAGATATTTTACTCTAAATTAGATAAATTTAGATGGTTCAATAACAGTATTGAGTCCTCTTTGGTTGCGTTCACACAGCTTAGTCTGTTTTATTCAAACTATAGTTCATTTGTCTAGAAAGTCTGGTTTGTTTGGGGAGGTTTGAACGTGCAGTTAAACTGATAAGGACTAAAAAAGCTAACTCTGGTCCACCTAACACCTAAGTCTTGGTTCGGCTAAAGTGAACTTTGCTGTGGTTCGAATATATATGTGAATACCAAGCAGACCAGAGACTGCGCCAAAAGCAGGAAGCAAACTGTAGCACAGGAGATTCTGGGTAAATGCAACCAAAACAAACCGGTTAGCCTAGCACTAGCCGAAGAAATGATTCATGTTTTTTTTTTTTTTTTTTTTTTTTTTTTTTTGCCAAAGACAAAAGAGAAATCCAATAACCACTAAAATTTCAATCTACTCCATTTTTGTTTGGATTTCATGAAGAAGAAAGTTGTGCACGGTGTCTTCTTCAGAGGTCTTCATGTCATGTCCTTGGTGTAGCGCCTCCACAGGTAAGAGGAGGGAACAGGCTTTGCAAAGGGTTTGGTCTGCTTGACACAGTGCAGTCTAGAAGATAAATCACATCAGCTGAAAATGTAGCCTATGTTGCAATTATGTTTCCCCATCGAATCAGATGTGAAAATATCTAATGAACATAGAATATGAACTATTTTGCACAACTTGTGCAGTATGTAAAACTGCACAAGTTTTCAGTAACAATGAGTTCAGCAAATGGAACGTCGCAGATTTAGCTACCTGTTTGACCTGACTCTTAAGACATAGGGTCGAGTAAGCAAATATCACAAGGAACATATACTCAAATACTGATTTTAGCTCTTTGTTATTCAACAAAGTGTTTTTTGTGGTTGGGTCATGACTTGGAGGATGAAGGATGCAACAAGCTTTGTAAGTGTTTACTGTTGTTGTAAAGATCACACCATCATCTGGTGGCCACATGGCCTGAGGACCAAACCTTCAGGGACTCCAGTTGAGAACATGTTGAAATCAGGTAGCTTAGAAAGAAACGTAATGATTTACAGTGCAGCTCCACCAGAGCTTGGAAAATCATCCCAAAAATGATTTTCCATAATGCTTTAAATGGACGCGTTCGGCACGTCCTCCTTGTTCTCCCCTGGTGTGATTTATAAACGATGAGATCCATTATTCATTCAGAATGGATGACGAACAGACCGAGGCCTGTTACCGTAACAACCGTTGTTCAGTTTTATGTTGTTTTTAGAGTCCGAAATGATCCTTAGTCCCCCACAATCTGTGAACTAGCTTCAGATGATTTTCAGCTGCCTTTTTCCCCCTTTTTTTATGTCACATATATCAGGACGAGAGGGGAAATGTTTCCTTGGAAACGGATGGAACATCACTCATATAAAACCCTGAAGTCAGTCATGTACCATTCAAGTCTAGACAGTCCAGCTGGCATTAACACGTTCAAGACAAAACCGACTTTAAAAAAACCTCTTCTTGGAAAGCGTCTTTCTAGGATGATACATCACCACCTCCATCCTTTTCCCTTTTTCCGCTTAATTTATCTCCTTCTTTTCCGTCGTCACTCAGTCTCTAACATTCCCCTGGTTCCTGTCTACCCGTCACATTGTGTCTGAAATCTCTTTTCTTGTGAGATTTGTCTTATGGATGAAAACAGACTTTCTATAGACCAAAGAGGCTGTGTAGAATCAACACATCAGACAATCTTGCTGCTTCGCTCCACAAATTCTCTCTGATGCACACATGTGACTAAAACTGAAAGACAAATCCGTTGCATTAGGAGATGTTGGCCGTAGGAGGGAAGTGAATAGCACTGAGGCTTCAAACCACAACTAGATGAGAACATAGATGATGATTTCTATCCTCTATGGCCTAAATAAATCTTTCGGGCATTAATTTTTTCTTCTTATGTTTGTTCATGTGTTACTAACGTTGAGTATCTGTTCGATTCCAAGTGTGTGTACTGGTATTCATAAATGTGCTCAGATTCTACTGGACCCAATACCAGCGAGGTGGGAGCCTGCTTCGTTTCCTCCTTTGGTTTGTGTATAAATGCTCCAACTAAGATGCTTAAACCCTTTGAAGCTATTATTCTACAATACATACTGTAAGTTTAAAACCAAATGTGTTCTTTGTGTTTGTGTGAAATCTTTACTAAAAGTAGGTAAGTAGTTTGTAAATGAATAATAAGACAAATCAGTTTAAAAGTTAATTCTGAGGAGTGAATTGACATTTATTAGTACTATTATCAGTAAGTACTTAAAAGTCTTTAAAGTCTGGTGTCATCGCCTCCGTACAATAAACAGAAAGCTCCTCAAGTTCACCACAGAGTCAGCGAACATGTATGCAGCTAGCTAGCTAGCACACATACCCGGACACACATGCGCAGCTCGCTGTGGTGTCCTGAGCCTGTGTGGCCCAGTGCTGGGATGCAGAGTGAAGCAGGAAATGTGTGAGCCATGAAGGCATGTGTTTATGCTGGCTGCAGCCGCCCATCGCCAGCCAGAGGGAAAACAGACACCAGCATCGCTCCGTTTGCTCTCCAGCTCGCCGCGTCTCCTCCAAAAACCTTCGGCCTCGACGCGATCTCTTCTCACCTCGGCCTCCGCGGGATTTGTTTCCCTCCCGCACATGTTTCCCCTTTAATTTATGACGTTTCTGAATATTTATTAATAACTGGCTGGAAGCTGCAAACACGAGACAAAGAAAGTCACCAAAAATCCTTTATTTTTAACTCCCCACAGCTGCAGCAGCTGGTTGACACTTTTTATGGACTAATAGAGGTAGAAAGTTTTGGTGATCACACATAAAATTGCATACCTATAGAGGCATCGTTGACAAAAAAAAACAAACCTTTGGTCCTAACAGAAAAATAAATTTAGACAGGTTTGTCTAACTTGGCTGGGTTTCCCTGCATGGCTGGCTTCAGCTCTGAATCAACAGTTTGCTCACATCAGGACAATTTTTCCTCGTGCTTTGGACAGTTAAAACTCCCGTCATTCTGCTGAAATGCTGTCAGTATTTCACAGCTTGTAAGACATTAGCTTAATTATTGCCGTATGGTTCCTGTATATGTGTGTGTGTGTGTGTGTGAGTGCGCGCCCGTGTGTGTGCGTGTGTGTGTGTGTGGTGACCCACAGCAGCAATGTTTGATTGGGGTCTGCCCTCCGTTCACAGTTGGGGCTGGTGTATGGTGTTGAGGGATAGTGAATAATTTTATGAATAATTTCAGGAAATTTATTAGAGCCTGAACACATCACCCTCACCGGGAAGGGAAGGGTGGTGGTGGCAGCATCATGACAGAATCTTATTCATGTTTATGTACAAACTAATCTCATTATGTTCAAGACTTTATGAAAAAGAGAAAAGTGTTTTCTATATAATCCTGTCGCAACAAACAACCAATCAACTAATTGCATTATAAATGAAGTTTATCATTTTCATTCTGTTTAATATTTTTTGAAGCGTAATCTTGTTTACAGAGACATAATCCATTTCATTTATGGTTTTGGTTGTATGTGTTTTATTTCGGATACTCAAAATATCGTCCACTTCCAGTGTCAAAACGTTTGCTGAAGTTTGTTCACCTTCAGGTGAACTTTGATTATTTTCCCAATATCAATATTGCTTCCAAATGGTCTCAAAACAACAATATTGTTTATCTCAATCATTTCTGGGACAATTTATCTTCCAGTATATTGTGACAGGCATCTTTCCAAAATGTTGCTCTATGTCTCTATTCAGCCAGTTGAGTATTATTTTGAATATTTCTATTAGGTGTGTGACCAACTGATAAATCAGCCCTCAGTACCATAATTTTGGGTTACCTTTGACTGGCTGATATCCAGAACAATAGTCACCCCAACTGCTGCTAATTTAGCAGTGTTGTCACTACATTCTTTGAGTTTTCAGACACAAAACTCACAAAACTATACCTGGGAAACTAGACAGCCAAAATCTAGTTTCCAAAATCAGAAACTAGATTTTCTGCCAAAATCAGCCAAAATCAGAATCGGCCAGTCAGGTTTTTTTAATGATCAACAATCGGCCAGAAAACCGCAATCGGTGCAGCCTTAATTTCTATCTCATATGCAGGAAATCGAGAAGATGGAGGGGAAAAAACTGAGGAGGAGAAATTCAACAAACATCTGAAATCAAACTTAAACCAGGGATGTCAAGGTTTAGTCATTTCCTTTTGAAATTGCCATAAAGTAATAGAAACTTTACTTTCCAGGATGAAACCTTCCATCTGGACAAAGTTTAAGCGTATTTTACGTGCCCAATCATAAAACTATAAGGCCTCGTGAAAGCTGACCTGCTCACAGGCCACTCTTTCAACTTCCTCCATCTTCAAGCCTCTTGCTGTACCAACTGGGCTTTTCAGACATCTCGTTTTTTGTTCATTTGTTCACTTAAATTTGGATTTTACCAGAGGGGCCAAAGGTGTTAAGTTAAAAGTACCTACATTTTCAACAATTACAACATAAAATCAATTAAAAAAACATTTTTTTTTGCTTGTTTTTCCTGCTCAAATACACAAATAAAATACAGAATATTTGAATATTTTCTCTAGAATAATTATCTGTAACTCATTGGAGAACTGAAACATGAACGTGGTCTTGCATAGTCGCCCTGTTTTTTCTTTTTTCAGTAACAAGAACAGGAAATGGGCCACTCTTTCTTCAGAAGTTTGTGCTTTATTTAACCCAGATACTAGCGGCAGAAATAGTCTTTTACCAACGACAAAAGACAAATCTTAAAACTGCTAAAATGTGACATCTCTCCATTTCGGTTAAGATTCCGTGAAGAAAGAAGTTGCACTCAGTGTCTTCTTCAGAGGTTTTAGTGTTGTTTCCTTCAGTGAGATAGTGCCCCCACAGGCGGGGAAGAGAACAGCTTTTTGAAAGGGTTTGTTTGGTTTGACACTGAGAAAGTGAAATGCAGCAGCTAAAAATGGACAAATGTTGCAAACTTTGGTTCCCAGTTGAACTGAATCTACTGGACTATGAGGAGGGATAACATCCTAAAAGTCACTGGCAGTTTGGTGTCTTATCTACTATCAAATTAAATTGAAAGCAAGACCTGTGGTAAATGAAAGAATAGTTTGAGTTTTCCTTTTCAGGAAAAGTTTGTGTATTTTTACATGGTAGGAATGTGCTTTGAAGAGTCAGTAGTTTATAGAATGGACTTTTGTGAGCTTTACGTGATGTTATAATGTCGTTCTCTCATCAAAACAAACCTTGAGAGTTGCCTTGATTCTTTAACACATGTATGAGAAATCCTTTAATCTCCATGACAACCGTTCAGCTGGGCAAAACGTTGGTTGGAACTGAAAACGTTGTTAAAGGATTAATAAAGTCATGTTGTGTTGACTTCCTGAAGGTGGAGTTTCAGAAAGAGCAGGAGCTTCTTAAAGAGACAGAGGCCCAGTTTCAAGACGTTAAACTTACAAAGTCAAATTTCTTTTAAGTCATATTTGATAGAGCATTTTTCTAACAACTGAAGGCAACTTGATGGTGCTATAAAATGATTCCATATGGCTGGAAGACATGCGTTTGATATCGTGGTCCATCTCAAGTTGCTTTTGGTGCAGAAATCGTGGCTCATCGTAGTTGTACAGAGAAACAGGATCATCAGCAGCAGCTGCGCGGGTCAGCTTGAGAGCAGATAGATTTATCGGCCCAGCCCCGGTCAATGTCAGGGGGATCTGGGAGGCTAAGTCCCAGAGAGCGTGTGGATCTCGGTGATTGACTGATTGAGCGCTTAGTGTTTGAGCCTGTGGACAGCCCAAACAAGTTAATCCCCGCCCCCACCACCACGAACCTCCCCGCCACATCCTTTCTGCTAATTCCAGAGTAAGAGGAAATGTGGCAAATTTAGTGGAGAGGGTTTTATTTGGGCTTGTCAATAAAAGCTTCTTAATGATTTAATCAGCAGAGATATTTATTTGCCGTAATGCTCTTTCTCTCGAGATGCTTGGCGGGGCCCTGAGGGCCGGCGAGGGCGGGGCCGATGCAGAGTAGTGATTATGGGGCTGGATTAAAAAAGACGAGGTTGTGCTTTTTTTGATTGGGCACAGAATGGGAGCCAGGGGTTAGGCAGGCCTGTTGGCATCAGATGATCCTTCATGGAATCGACTTGCAGACGTGCAGCTGCTTGTTCATAGTGGAGGCCTGGATACGAAACCTGACATCTAATTCACATCTTTGGATTATTTACTTATGGGTTGTAATGTTTTAGCAACCATATCACCATTCACACATTCTTCATTTTGTCCATCCTTATCCCCCTTCTTCCCTGACCTCTTTTCTTCCTTCTTTCTCTTATCTTCTGTTCCCTTCTTCCTTTTCTTCAATTTCCCTCCCTTTCCTCCTTCCTTCCATCCTTTGTATCTTTCCTTTTTTCTATCCTTCCTTTCCTCTCTTTCCTTCTTTCTCTCTGTTCTTCCACGTTTCTTTCCTTTCTTCCCTCTATTTTCCTGTTCTTCTTTCCTCCCTTCCTTTCTTTCCTTCCTTTTCCTTTCGTTGTCTTTTTCTTTTTTCTTTTGTTTGTTCTCTCTTTCTTTCATTCCCTCTGTTCCTCCCTTCATCTGTTGTTCCTTCTACTTTTCTTCCTGTCCTTTCCTCTCTCCCATCCTTCCTCTCTTTCTATCTCCCTCACTCCCTTCCTTCCTTGCTTCCTTCATTCTTTCTATCCTTCCTTTCTGTCCTTTTTTCCTCCCTTCCTTCCATTCTTCCTTCTTTATTCCCTCTCGTTCATTTCCTTCCTCCCTTTCTTCCTTTCATCCTTTCAGTTTGTGGGTTCTTACATATTTTTTAAAAGCTTCGTAGTAAAAAAATTTGATTACTCTGGAATTCTGACTGTGGAAAAATCTGCAATTTTTACATGGTAAATATGTTGCATCTCTGTTCATTTGTTTTATTATTTCATGTCATTTTCCTACCTTAAAAACAAAGCGCTTGGATCATATTGTACATATTAGTCTGAAACGTTGGTTGCAAACATCGTATCTACTCCGTACCTCACAACGGCGCCTTCCTATACATTCCCTTACTCAGACTCATGCCATAAATCAGCCCTTGTGTTCACAGACCTCCAAGAACAAAAGCCCACCCTCACACACACACACACACACCCACAGTGTAGGAAGGTGAGCGGGCCTCGCTGCTGCACAGGCGGCCGTGAATGGATCGTATAGCTGGCAAATAATCCGTCTAAGTCGCTGCGTCCTCTCCTCCTGTAGCCAGTCTTTATGTGCTGCTAAGCGAGCTTATCTCGTCTCTTTCAGCTGTAAATCCATAGGTCTTAAAGGTGCTCATGCCTCAGAGGCCCTCAGAGGCCCTCAGAACCTGCTGCTGCAGCACAGCCTCTGTAGGGTGTTAAACCGGACTGGATGTGTGTAAAAATATACTCATGCATGTGAACTTTCAGCAGGTGAGGCACTGCACCTTGACCAATAATCTAGTTGGATGCACAAGAAGATGACAACGACTACTGCAGCAGGCTCGCCCCATTGGCTTTTGGCTAAGTAAGCAGCACATTAAGTACAAAGGAGGATCTGATGTGGAAAGTCTGGCAGGCAGTGGTCATGAAATTACCACCTGCATTTCTTCACTGACATTGATCTTGGCTCGGCTGCGTTCATTTAGAAACTCTGCTGACTTAACGTTTTGACTGGAACAACCAGAGGCCTTCCCTCAACGCTAACGTTGTTTTCAGTTCTCAACTCACTGCTGCGATTGCCACGGTCTGTCGAATGAAGGAGATAGAAGCGTTTAAAGACAGACAAACAGGCTGTGGGCTCCCTGTAGGTTGAAGGATGAAAAGGAGTAGAAGGGAAAAGAAACACCGGGGTGAAGCGGGAAAGATCCAGCTTCTAAGTTCGCACCAATTACAGCAACGTTCGGGGGCCAGGTTCTGCAGAAGACATTAGCAATCATTCCACAGTCATCTTCCATTTTTCTTTTTGGCTAGCTTTATGCTTTTCTTTCTGTCCTCTTTTTTTCCCATTTTGTGTTATGATACCAGAGGGGTTACTCTTGGTGAGGTACTTCCTGCAGTAAGTTTTCCTCTCACACAAAACTGTGATGGAGAACTGAAACATTCAGACTTCAACTTTTAAAAATAATTCAGATTTTATCTGCAACGCAGCGTTATTTTTGTGGCAAACATTTTTACGCTCCTCACGGTATCGGCCATTTGTCTTGTGAGATAATATACTATGATGACTTAGGTAAATACCTATGTATTAGCTTGTACTTCTATATTACTTTATCAAGTCCATAGAACCCCAAAGCACTTTACACTACATTCAGTCATTTACCCATTCACACACATTCACATGCTGACGGTGGCAAGCTACTGGATAGCAGCCACAGCTGCCCTGGGGCAGTCTGACCTTGGCGAGGCTGCCATGCATCAGCACCACCAGGCCTTCAGGCCATCAGCAGCAGGTGAGGTGGGTGAAGTGTCTTGCCCAAGAACACAATGACAGAGGTGGCCGGAGTGGGCCTACAACCAGCGACCCACCGATTCACCGATTCAAACTCCTATCGTCCTTTGCCACCATCGTTCTGGATTATTTAGAAAAAGCATCGTAGTCTACTAAGACATGTACACATCACTGTTCACGCAAGTACTACTCAGATGTTGCTGGGTTGACTAAATGACATTACACTTTATGCTCTGATAAAGTTTCACTCACATCAGCATGCTAAATGCTCAAAGTGGCGCCGAGTGACGACAGTCTGACCTATTTTCTGATGTACATGGCTGATAATTGTTTGGAACATTTTGACATTTCAAGGAAACATTTTATTCTCTTCATATTCAGACCCACATAAAAATCATTTGTATATATGCCAACAGATGTGGCAAGATAAACAGTGTGACATCAAATTTATTGTACTGAGATTCTTTTTGTTTGTTCAGTACATTAAGTCCATGTTTAAATCTATTTCCATCTGCAATATATTTCTCATCCATTTTCATAGTGTCAGAGTGATGGCAGCGAATCCAACTGAGAGGTTTTGGGTTCTGAAACTTGTCACCTCTGGCAGAAATGTAATGGATTTACATTGTTGGAATTATCCCTAATGAGAAGACAGGTTGCAGGTATTAAAACTTGATTGTTATTTTTTTAATTAAATCAAAATGATCCTCTCAATAGCCCACTTAAAAGACTTGGAAGAATAGGATTGAACAAGCTGTGGAGTATTTAAAAATGAGCAACAACCAACCCTTGGTGGAATTCTGTTTTTAGCCTGGAGTCAAGTTAAAGTTATGGTTGCTTGTGCTAACTCAATGATCTAAGGATCTTTTTCTTGTGTTTAAAAATATCATATGGGTATAAGAACCGTTATTTGAGGGCACTCTGCTGTGTCCAAGTAAGCAAAACTTCTTAAACACTCAAAGAAAAGTTGATGTTCCGTTCCATCAAAAAAAAAGTTAAGAAATTGGGGTTGAATTATGAAAGGGGAAATTATGTCTAAAGTAGTAAGGGTTGATCAAACAGGCTAAATAAGTCTCACTTTCAACATTTTTGTGGAGGTTATTTTTGGACAGGATCTATTTACTAACCAGGTCAAAGTGCTTAAAACTATTTTCTAAGTTAAATAAAGACAAGGACTTTCCCAACCTTACATAACCATATAACTGACATCAGTAGCTATAGTTTTGCAATTTGACATTTCGAAAATAAATTTACTTGACGAAAAAACAGCAATTTAAAAAAAAAAGAAAAAAAAAAGAAAAAATTGAATAAAAAAAGTTTTGGTGCAAGGATGCAGTAGTTTTTCGGCTGTATCAAAATTGGTTTATTTTGCTAAACTGCAATGGAAACACTTTTCACATCACATGAGTCACATGATCAACAATTGGATGATGCTACTGGCGCAAACCACGAAGAAGAATGCAACAGAAAGTAGTTGTATGGTCATTTGTCACAAACTTATACACTTGTGATTTTAACTGCATTTCTTATTTATCAAAATTGTGATTTTTTTTTCCAACGTATGTATAATATTGACAGTTTTAAGCATGTTTGTAATGGAAACACAGCTAGTGGTAACCTGGTGTTTGGAGGGTGGGCCCTTGGATCTCTAGAAGGCCTGTCTGGATAGTTATTCAACATTTCCTTCAAAGATCCAAGTCCTTAAAGGTCCAAAGTATCAGTTGAAAAGACTGGAGAGAGAGCGAGGATTTTCCAGTGACGATGACCACGACCACCGACCCACTCGGTGGGTGCTGAGAAAACGGCAGTTGTTGGGACCAAGATGACAGACATGTTAGTGTTAGCTCTCAAGTGCCAAACTGACTGTGCTGGCTCAGCATGTTTGCATGCACATCTGGGAGTACTACATCTGCAGTGGCCATAGAGGTGCTGATTAACTCTGATGACTTAATTTGTGACTTGGGGGGTGTGTAGTAACATAAGACAAGTTTTACTGCAGCCAGTCGGGCTTAAAAGGTTTATACGAGCAAACCTTGGAGTTAGTGGGATGAGGGGGAAAGCCCGTCTCCTGCTGCTTGTGATCTGCTCAGTACCAGTCCAGTTGATGACTCCAGCAGACACAGTCCTTGTCTTAAAGAGACATTAGAAAAATAACACCATGAAATAGGCAAAAGCTTCTCTTCATTTTACAGGAAAATTAGAGAAGAGTTTCTTTTTTTTTTCTTCTGTGCTGCCAAGTTACCGCTTTTTCTTTGTCGGGCCCAAACGTTTTTATGTAGGTGTGGTTAGCAGCCCACATCTGGGTTTTTTTTCCTCTTGTCTTTTTGGGTAGCGGAATTTGAAACTAAAGTAAAATGTACAGGTTCTTTCATCAAGCCCTGTCAGAGCGACGAAGGAGAGGTAGAGACAGGGAGATGACCATTAGTCTGTTCCTCTCTGCTCTAATTTCTCTCTGAGATAAGTGAAATCACATGTTGGCAGCCATTCCAGGAGAAAATATACAGCAGAAGAGGAGCAATAAGAGAGTAAAGGAAGTTCCAGGCAGAACAAAACAGGGCAGAGAACAGTTATACAAAATAAAAGCTGGCATTTAAATTTAGGAAGTAAATGAGACAGTAATTTAAGAGCATCTTTATTAAGTTTGTGGGCTTTGGTAGTTTAGTCATACTGTATATCTTAGTTTGTTTCTTCAGCGGCCAAAACTTTGGTTATCCAGTTTTTTGTTTGTTTGTTTGTTTGTTTTTGCTCATATGCAGCAATTATTTTTGTCAACAGATAATTTTAAGCAGCATGGCTATCTTTTTTTGTGCTCAGGCTTCAGTGTCAAGCTCCAGTAAATTTAAACAGTCTTTTGTCAATTTTTAACAAAAGTGCTCGCCCAACATTTCCATGACAAGTTTCAGTTAAACCTAGAGAGTCATTCATCACTCTTAATGTGTATGACAGGACAACGCTTTCATGGCTAGGTTTAGTTAAACTTATGGAGTTATCGCTTTTTAATGTGCGCTGGCACAATGGTTTCATGGCTAGCTGCAGGTGAACTTACACTGTGCTGTGTCACTTTTTAACATAAGTGCTAGCACGACGTTTCCATGGCTAGCTTCAGTTAAACTTAGAAAGCCTTTCATCACTTTATAACTTGTATTCTAGCATAACTCCTCCATGGCTAGCTTAAGGTTCACATTTTCTTCACGATTGATTTGTAAAAAGCAATAGAGGGTGAATGTTTATCTGCAATGCATCTGTCCAACTGTCGTAAAACACAATTTTGGTGCTAGAAATAATTCACTTCTTAAGTTTTCACTCCATCATTGACCAGAATTTTTCTTTCTCCTTGTAATGTAATAGATTTTTTCATCCAGTTGGTAGGCAGTGCAAAGTGACAATTGGGAAATCTAGAAGAAAGTCTGCCCATCTCTATATAGACATGTTAAACTATAGCAACAAGATGTAAAATGTTTTGGAGCTGTAATTTTTTCCCATTTCTTCTGCGTAGAAAAAAAAGGAAAATTTATCACTTTCTCTGCTGCTTTATTTTGAAGCTCAAAGTTTCTGCTGAACTAGGTTCCTCCAGCCGTCACACAGTAAAGGATGTATCCACGCCACATCCTGAGCCGATGTTTGCCTCCACATATTGCATGTACGTTCAATGTTTATGGGGAAATTTTGCGTTCGCTTGTCATTTTCTCAGCTAACTGAGGGAATTCAGCATAGTAATCAGCCTGCCATTACTCATCCCTTAGACATTTTACAGCAGCCTGTCTGTTGTCAGCTTGTCCTCAGCTGTAACTGCGGCATCTAACAGAAACCTCCATTGATCTTCCAACTTCTGCACTGCTGAAACACAACCCTGCAGCTCATTCTACCTGACAGACCCAGCCAGCAATCTCCCCTCTTTTCAGAGCGCCTTTGTTGCTCTCCTCTTGGACGGCAGCCAAACGACACACAGTGCAAGTGATCTACGTGAGCGGCATTTTGTTTCCCCTCCTTTAACCTTATTCCTCACTCACTCACTTTTACCCTTCCTTGAGTTAGCACCCCCAACGGGACTCTAATCCACAGCGAGGTATAATCCAGTCCCTGGTGCCGGTGATAATGCGGGCTTAATTTCATTATGGTGTTTAATGGGCATAGCAGCAGACTGGGTTACATGGCGGTGATGGTGTGTGGGTCCCGCTTTCAGGCAGGTTCCCAGTGGGTTTCTCTCAGCCTTCAACCAATATTTACCCCTTCCTTTTAAGATGTGTTGTTCCAGCTGTGGCCTTCGTTTTTGCACCGGGTGCCCAGTTTATTGGTCTCCCCCTACTTTGAATGACATCAACGAAAAATGTCTTTTCAGGAGCTTGAGCTCTTTTGTTGTTTTAGTGCTAAAGGAACAAGATGCAGAGAAAGTACCCTTCCACTGAAATCAGATCAACTTTTCAGCAAAAAATGGACAATATGTGCTATTAGGAGAACTTAAAAACAACGCTCTTTAGGGTGGGTGCTGGTACTAAGTGAAGAAACCTCACTTAGTACCAGTGAGGCTTCACTGGTACTAAGTGAAGAAACCTCACTTAGTACCAGTGAGGCTTCACTGGTACATTTTACAGTAAGCACTGGTTCATGCTTACTGTAAAATGCAGTGTTAGTATCGACTTCCAGACATTTTTAAAGTTCCTCTTGTTGGTTGTTGAGTCAAACAGAATCACCTTCTAACTCATAACATTAAATGACCTCTTTGGTCCATTGATGTGTTTAAGAGTTTAAATTAAAAGTCTAGTACTTTAACTTGACTCAACATTACCTCTTGACTTGATTTGAGACTTGCTCATCTTTACTTGGGGCTTGTATTAAGACTTGGGTAGAAAGACTTCACATTTACCTGACTTGCAACAAAATGACAACATCCAGAAAGATTATTTGACTTGATTTTACCCTGTAATGCGTCATTGTATTGTATTGTATTACTCTCAACCTATAGAACGAAACTTGCTTCAACCTTGGCTCAGTCTTACAAGCAACATTGTCAGCATGTTTTTCACATATTCTAACACCACAGTTTTTCATGTTGTTATTAGATGTAACACTCAAAGCTAATTTTGCAGAGTTAAATGTTGGCGCATTCAACCCAGAACATCTCCAGATGTTGGAAACCAAACCGTTTTTTTTTCTTTTGCTTTACAGCAACTCCTCAGAGGGTCTCTAAACCCCGCTTACATCTTCAGACGAAAGATTGCATCATGGAGGATCATCATGATGCTAACTGTCCTAGCCTCCTCCAGTACTCTGTACTTAAAAATGCATGTATTCAGTGACGATCTCTCACGAAGCACACCGGAACACGTAGTGTTTTTGGCTCTTTTCATTCTTGAGCTGACATATGTGTTTCTGTTTTTATCAGCCCCTCAGATCAATGCTATAAGATTGACGAATGGTTTATGCAGACTGTCTTTTATTGGGTCAGAAATTTGGACACTGCTCGTTATTTTTCTTTCCAGCTGTCTCCTGCAAGGGACAAATGTCAGAGAAAAAGGAGATTGAAGGCACCTGGTGTATCAAAGCAGAACTCATCAGATCAGAACCCGATTCCGTTCCCCTCCCCCCTTCAATAACTTCATCCATCCTGTCACACCTCCCTCATTTCCTTTCTTTCCATTTTTCCAACCCTCCACAAACCCCCAAAGTCCCCTTTTTCTCCACATTTCTTCACCCCACCCTACCCTGTGTTTTCTCTCTCTCTCTCTCTTTCTCTCCCTTTCCTCTTTTCATTTGCAATTACAGTAATATGTAACATCAGGCGTGGTGAGCTTTAGGGCTTTACCTTACATAACCCTAGGATTTAGCTGCAGGGTTTTAAGGCTTCTCTGAGCCGCTGAGCTGGGGGCAATCGGGCCTCTTTAAAATATTTTCAAATAGCTGAAATCCCCAAAGGGCCAATGAGCATGTAGGGATAGGAAGGCTTTGAGGGCCTTGATAAAGCACAAGCGTCATTATTTTTGTATTAACGTGGAGCCTTATCCATTTAAAAACACCAGCATCATCTTTTTTCTGTTGGGTAGAGATGTGTAAATAGAAGTAGGTCAAAATGCACTTATATATACACACGCATGCATGCGCACACACACACACACACACACACACACACACACACACACACACACACACAATCAATCAACTTCCTCTAGACGTTTTAGCTGTGCCTTTCAAAAAATAAAAAATAAAATAAAAATCTCATTAGTTATAACCACAAACTTCAATATTTTATGTAACTAATATAAAGTAGGCAGTAGATGTGAAGTGGAAAACTAATGCTTTAGTTTTAAACTTTGTTTTTTAACAAATGAAAATCTGAAAAGTGTGGCTTGCTTCTGTTGTATGCAGCCCTCTTGAGTCAGTGTTTTGTAGAACTGCCTTTAACCTCAGCTTTCAGACAGTAGCTCCGTTTCCATTACAAATGTGCGCAAAACCTTTTCGATATTATGTGCATTTTTGCAGCTGTTGCATCTTTATTTTAAAAAAATTGCAATTAAAAGCACACATGAATAAGCTTGTTCAGGTGAGGCCAGTGCTGACAGTTAACTGTTTTCTGCTGTAGACAAAATGGTGTAATGCGGAAAAAAGTGTTTCCATTGCATTTATGTGAAATACTAGCTTGACAATTAACTTTCTGTACAATTACACTTGACTCTCATCTGTCTTAATGCTCTGTCTGGGCTTTCTCCCACTGACGAGGATTTCTCTGACAGAATTTCAACTGGGCCAATCAGTGAAGAGAAGAAGAAGTTGTGAACGATGACATCAGTTCTCTATGCTTTTTGAATTTCAGCCTGTCTGTAGTTTTAACAACGGCAGCAGAGGAAGTGAAAGAAGCGTTTTGGCCACACTTCCAAATATTGAATCGCCTTGTTCTGCCTGGCACTTTTCTCTTCGTAGTGGAGGATGGTTATTAACACACAGGAAATTCTCAGTAAGCTTCACCGCGTCAAACTGGCGCATGACATGCATCATGGACAAACGCTTGCAATTGGATGAAATTTAAAACTTCGGGAAGGAATCATTTCTCAACAACCAAGAGTTTTTCTATGAAACAAAACACCGGTTCTTACCAGACTTGCGAAACACACAAATTTTGATATCACTGAAAAATCTTCTCATCCTCATATCTCAAAAACTTTTTAGCGAAAAACTTTCATTTTTCTTGTCGACATTGCGGTGTTTCCATTACGCAAATTTATTTTCGGATTTCCAATTTGCAGTCGACAATCTTAGCTATTGTAACATGCTACTTTCTGAAATGTTTGCCAGTAGCTTCTTGAACAATCGCTTCAACTGGTTCAAACTGGATAGTGAACGTTGGCATACATCGGTTTTCAAGTCTTGCCACAGATTCGGAACATATTTCCTGCTGTCCTGCCACCCACACACAGCACTTTACGCTGTAAAAAATGTTTTTGGTTGGTTTTGTAAGACGCTGCGTGAATGTTTGTGCTTATTATTTTTCCACTGTATCCTTCAAACCCAGGACTCTTGCCAAATTCAGTTATTTCCTCCAAAGAGGACAAAGGGCCGTTAATTGTTGCAGGTCTTTCGATGTTTGTGCACCAACTTGAGCTGTGTGTATTTAATTTTTTTTATTTTATTATTATTTTTCGTGTATTTTTTCTTTTGGCACTAGGAGTACGTTTTAAAAATGGAGTGTAATTATGATACGACTTTATATTAAACTGTAAAAACGGTAAAAGGAGAAGTTTGGATTCGTTCCATGCCGACCGAAGCCTGATTTTTTATTTTTTTTAATCCTTTTTTTACTCCTCCTCAAGCCAGGCCAAGCGGACAGGCCGTAAATTTAAAATAATGAAGTGCTTTAGCTGGACTTGGCGGGTCGAGCGGAGAGGGAGGTGAGTTGTGGGGACGGGCCGGGTACGGCCTGATGTCGCAAGAGAGAACAGCCTTGACGGATAACCGGAGCGAACGAAGAGCGGCGGAGGGTGTCATCCCAGGACAGCGGAGGAGCAGAAAGTCCTCCGTCTTTTTTACGATGTGTACATTCGGAGACCGGCTTCTTGAACTTCTCGAGGCAGGGTTTTTAATTTGTCCCCAGTGCAGATGCTTAGCAGCAGTTACACGGAAGAGGGGGAGAGTTTTAAAATGTAAAGCTGCTGGGATTAGGGCCCGAATGAAGGGATGAGGCTTGGACAGCCTACGACTGACCGGGTAGCCTGTCGCTATCCCCCCCCGCCCCCCCCGCCCTTTCTTTACTTCCTGTTTTTTTTTTTTTTTTAGGCAGTCCAGAAGAGACTTTGCGGGATGAAGCAAAGATAAGTTGGAGATTAAAGTGTAGGACGGATGCGAAGGCTGATGAAATTTGGGTTAAATGTTCTTGAGTCAGAGCGAACTCGTAAAGTTCCGATTGAATCCTTGAGCTTTTTCAGTATCTCACTTTTGTAACTGCTGCTATATTTTTTTTCTACTTTTTTTCAATCCTTTTATTACTGCTCTCCCTGTGCTTTAACAGGCTTTTATAAACCGGCCACAGCTGCATAAAAGAGTAACGTTGGGAAAGGGGTATTTAGAGAGGGCGGGAAAAAAGGAAGGAGTGGGAACTGAATCATGAAATGAGGACCATATTTCCATATTGCGCTGAAACGTGGTCCTTCCATTTTTGGGTTCCTCTCTCTCTCCTCCTCTCCTCCTTTGTGTCGCTGAAGTGCACTTTGCAGCTGTTCATCAGTAGTTGTCTGTTTGTTTATCTCTGCCCACCCCCATCATCTCACCCCCCCTCCCGCTCTCTAAGCTTTTAGTTCATGTAAACGTTGTTTTTTTTCATCACGCTCTTTCCACCGCGGGGCGCCTCTGCTTTTGATTAAAGTTCGAAAAAGCAGCAGACCTGGCTCTCACCCGCTCTCCACTGTAACTAACTGAGACGCCATTTCATTTTTCTCTCCCAACTCCCTTCTCCTCCCTTTTTTTTCATCCTGCTTTCTGCAGCCGTTTGTTTAGGCCACGCGGCTCTGGAAAAACTCCCCTTCAACTGTTTGTTGAGCTTTCCGGCAGGAGCATCTTGAACTCATGCTGCTCTCCTCCTGGTCTCTGACCGCTACAAAGGGAATCTTTCTCTTTGGCGTGAAAGCCGGCTGCAGGGTAAACCCCAGCCTGAATCCCACAGTGCCATGCGCCGCGGCTCAGGCAGGAATGCACTGACAAAACAAACTGTTAGAATTTGACCAATAAACGGGGTCTTGTTTTGGGTTGATTTTATTCAGTGATTCTAAGTTGAATTTATCCAAGTTTAACACATAAATACATTTTTAATTGTTTTTACTGGAGCTGAACCGATTGCAGTATTATGGCCGATCTTTAAAATCCTGACTTGCCAATTTCAATTTTGTCCAGTACTGATTTTTTTTTTTTCGATCTGAAAAGTTGCCAAGTTGGCAACAATGTAGTGAGTGTTGCCAGTCACAATCCGGCAGAGCAAAAGGGGACAGTGGCTGATATATAGACTTTGTGTTGTGTTGGTAAAGAAGATCGACCGATGTCCCAAAATGAAGGAAATCGTGTCCAATTTATCAGTATGACTCTGGATTTTATGAATACAAATTCTCATGACATTTAAATTAATTTGATTGCCTGGTTTGTCCTACTAAAGAAAGTGAGACTGTTAGTGATTACGGCATAAAATGCCACTGAAATCAAAATAAACATTTTAAATCATTAGATGTTAAATGTGTTTAGGAAAGCATTCAGCTTCTATGCACCACAAATCTGGTACAAACATCCAGAAAACTGCAAAACAGCTGAAATCCTGAATTCCTTTAAATCAAGGCTAAAATCCCACCTGTTAGCTTCCTCTAATTCATAATAACTGGAACATTGATCAGTATATTTGATGATTATTCCTGATGATTCTGATGATAGCAAGCTAAAGCGTAGCAAGCTAAGACTTAAATTCAGTTCGAGTTTATTCACTCAAGGACAGCTCAGTAAACAACTGTACTGGATAAAAATAGGCAACAATTGTTTTGTATGAAGATTTTCTAGCCACAGGCTAATTTGCAAATCCAACTTTAGCGTTAGCTTTGTCGCTGATGTAGTTGATGCTAACTGCAAATTGAATTTTGGCTGCGTTTGTTACCAAAATAAAGTAACGGTTCCCTGTTACATGATATGAACAGACCACTGCTGTTTTGTACAAAGGTTTTCTAGCCACAGGTAAATTTGCAAACCTAAGTTTAGCATTAGTTTTGTGCCTAATGTAGTTGAAGGAGAATACAACCTTAAATTCAAGTTCAATTTGTTAGCAAAGTAAAGTAACAGTTTCCTGTTGCATGGTAAAAACAGACATCTTCTGTTTTGTATGAAGTTTTTCTAGCCACAGGCTGCTTTTCAAACCCATTTTCAACATTAGCTTTGCCACTGAAGTAGCTGAAGGTGGCTACAAATCTAATTTTAGCTCCATTTGTTACCAAAATAAAGTGGAGTTTGACTTGAAGCACTGTTGAACATTACATTTGCATTTACAGATATTCTTGACACAGATTAGTTATTTGAACGTCTAAAATTTACCGCTCTCCCAAATTGCTTTTTATAGTGTAAGTAAACAACTCCGACTCGTGTTCTTGCAGATTTCTGCCACAGTCTGTTCCCACTCTTCTGCCTCTGACCTCAGCATCACTTCAGATTTCTCCCTCTCGTCCTCGCTGCCGCCGCCACCTCAGCCAGACACGCTGCAGCTGAGTGGGCCGCAAGCATCTGTTTACAGTGCTCCTTCTGCAGTGTGAGATAATGATGGCCAGATACAGCCCACAGTTAAATAAACACTTTGCCACCTCCCTCCTGCTGGCCCAAATTCGCACACAGCCTCGCTGCGGAGGGTCTAGCAGCCGCTCCAAACCTTAGAGGCTCCAGCAGCCTTCCCAAATATGTTCCCTCCGCTGTTGTTTTTGGATGAGCGTGGGTCGGCGGGCTCACGTGATGCAAGTCCGAGCCATATTACGTGGATGTAAAGCAACTGGAGCGAGGTTGTACGCAGACATAAAGATGCTCTGACCTGCTTCAGATACCAGATGGATGGGGGATTACTGCATCCGCTTTGGGTCAAGAAGGTTCACAGGAAACCAAAACAAATTGCATGTGAGATTCTTTCCAGTGGTTGTCTAATCGTTTTGGTATTGCAGTTTATGCTCCAAAGGTTCTAAAAGTCATTTATCTTCAGAACCCAACGGTTTTGTCTGTTTTTTTTGGGGGGCGGGGGGTGGAGGAGGGATAGTGGAGAGGAAGAGTGCAAGTCAGAGGAAGAACACCATTTAAAGTCATTTTTCTAACCTTCTCGTTGTAGAGTTCACTAATCAATATGTTAGTGTCGTCAGAGAAGTCATACCACATGTGAAAGAATGTTTTGATAAGTAATAATATGTTAAAATTATTTTCTTGGTTTGCAAAACATTATTTGTATACATTCCTGAGAAAATATGGATTTTTTTCTTCACTCAGATTTTCTAAAAGCTGTTAGCATTTCCAATTCCAACAAGCTTCATGACTGCTTAAAAAGTTAAACCATAGCAACTTTGCTACAGTCTGTATCCTTTTTGTTATCTGTTGAAAATTTAACTCTTTTTCACTTTGACTGAAAGAGACGCAGTCATAGCTCACTGTATTGCAAAAAATAATTTCCTTTTAAATAGCTTTTGCTGCATTTGCTTATTAGAAAAAGATCCTATTGTTTGGTTTCTGAGCGGCCAGCAATCGCCAAGCGCCATTCAAGCTGAAAATCAGCAGACACCAGCTGATTTCACTGTCTTCGGACAGTAATAGTTGGTGAATTTGCTCATAAACTTAACTGAACTTAATTAACCAACATTTTTAATAGGGTTGAAATAAGATTTTCATCAACATGGTTGTTCATAATGTTTGCTTTATAGGTGCTTCTCATGTTTACATGAATGTGAATCACTGAAGTGCCTTAACAATGAAACAAATGTTCCTTAAATAGCTGGAAATATGTAAAGAACAATTTCTAAAGACCTCAGTAACCTCTATAACATTTTTGAGAGTGCAGTTGTTTAGAGATGATAGAAACAGTCCAGGTTGGATTAGCTTTTAGCTTTAGTTTCCAGAAAAACAACATAAAACATTTTTTATTGCTATTTATACAAAAACATGAACGTAAGCTAACTATGGTACATCAGCTATAAACCGCCTTTACCTCCTCAATAAAAAATGTTTTCATTAAATTTAAAAATTAGGCCAAACATTGCATGCTAACTAGTTAGCTAATAGCTCAACTAAGTATCAGAGCTGAAATAAATCCCTGTCAAAGTTGCTTTATTTTAATAGATTAAATTAGATAAATGTAAACAAAAAGTTTGACAGTGGCAAGCTGTTATATATTTGGTTTGATATTGGTTCTCTACATAATTGTCCATAATTTGTTCTCACATCAATAATTTATCCTTTAATTTAGGTGTTTTTTCTAATGCTAATGATTCACTTATCAAGTTTAGCCCACCGAGGGTTAGCCATCCATTAGCAGTAGCATCCAGGAAAAACTAATTAAACAAAACAGGAACGCTAACAAGGCTAACCAATGTTATTAGGTTAACTAATGTAATCATCATCTCAACTAATGTAATTAGTTAACCAACTTTATCTCTGAACTATCCATTTAGGTAAAAATAAATAAATAAATCTTACAGTCTTTGGCTAGCAGCTAACTGGGCTCACCTTGTTGAAGCTAAAGTTACATTTTATTTTATTTTATTTAAAAGTTTTTCACCTTTTTTTAAATAGATAAATTGTACCGAAAAAACAAACATTTCTAAATACACTGCTCAAAAAAATAAAGCGAACACTCAAATAACACATCCTAGATCTGAATGAATGAAATATTCTCATTGAATACTTTGTTCTGTACAAAGTTGAATGTGCTGACAACAAAATCACACAAAAATCATCAATGGAAATCAAATTTATTAACCAATGGAAGCCTGGATTTGGAGTAACACACAAAATTAAAGTGAAATGTTCCCTTTATTTTTTGAGCAGTATATTTAGCAAAGTAGCCTGACAAACTAAGCAAACATTGTTGCAAGGACGGGATTAAAAGTGAGGAAGGAAGCTACAAAAAACAACTTCAAAAAACATCAAGAAAACCTTGGAATCTTTTGAACTCAGCTTCTTTTAAATATCTTATCTTAAGGTAGGTTAATTTAACTCCAGACCTAATTACTTTTGCAAAATAAAACCTTTTAAATCACCTTTTATGTCCTGTTTCTGCTTCCAAAGAAATATCCTTCTGAATGTACAATAAACTCCCAGAAGCCATGTTTCTGGTCAACCTGCTGGACAAAGATAAAATTGCTCAAGTCGGTGTGAATGTGGTTGTGTTTTAAAACCTTATGTTCTGGGTGTAGTTTGCAGTATTTTCTCTCAGTGAAGCAGAGATGGAGGCCAAACGTCAGTGGAAGACCAGACACAGTGAAGGCAGGAACGACTGTCGCGTCTTAATCCGACCACTTCGCTCTAAAACCTGCATGCAGAGTCACGCCGCGTCACAGTTAGAGCTTCTTCAAACTCATTTATAAACAGGTTTGCCCCTTGGCCAGAGGGTGCCGCTTAAATGCGCTGAAACTTGTTCTTGCACCTGTTCTTCACCTGAATCCGCTCGCAGATCCAAGCGGGGGCCCCGAGGCTCCTCGGGGGCGTCAGGAGAACCCTCGCTCGGCAGTCGCACACACAGGCGCTGCCGTCGGAGTGGAAAACATCACATCATCATCTCAAACGGCTCCCTTTTTTCATTTCAGCTGTCCAAACTCCCCCTCTCTGCTATATCTCTCTCTGTCTTCTCCTGTCATCCAGCTCATCTTTCTTTCCCCCCGAAGCCCGCCCCCAGTTTTTTGAGCTTTTCTTTTTCTTTTTTTTTCTCTCCTCTGTCCTCCTTTCCCCTCGTTCTCTCTGTTTTTCATAAACCCCTAGCTGGGCCGGAGCCAGCGATCCCACAGGCGTGTGGGTGAAATGCTAGACATTTCTGAGCACCGGCCAGACAGATGCAGGCTCATCTGGCCTTCCCGCTTAACGCGAAACATCTTCTCTGCTTTGTGCCACGGAGCCGTGCGCAGCGGGGCAGCCACCCATGTTTCATGACTTTGGCAGAGACCTTTGACAGGAGCTCTCGTTTAGCCAAACATCGTCACTGACATTACCGCAAAAATATCTCAATAGTTCCTTCACCCTGTGATTTACGCTCATAGCGTTGATTTGAATCATTCCATTTTAGTTCTGCTTGTATGTTTCTGATTGTTGTCCTACAGGAAGTCACGGTTTGGGTCTTCGATGGTTTGTGGTAGCGGTTCACCTATTGCAGTTTTTTGGATGATCTTTAAAAAGATTAATTTTGGGCCGTGCCAACTTTTTTTTGTCTGAAATGTTCCTAAATATAGCAAGAAAGTCACTGATTTGGCAACAGTGGAGTGACTATTGCTAACTGTGAACATGCAGACATGACCTGGTGAGTGAGTCCATCATATGAGTCACCAGACTCCCGAAACTAAGGAAATGGGGACCAATATGGGTTGGCAAATTTTCCTTTGCACCTCTGGTTTACGGTGAATGTTACTGCTTAAAATGACAGATTTTGTAGCTGTTTTTTCAAAAAGTTACAGTCAAAGTGGCAATTTTTTAAATGTTTTATTTCTGTTATAATCTTACAGGAATGTTGAAATCACTGCACATAACCGTCCTCGAAAAAGACAGAATTTTAACATAGTTCATGTTTAAAGTGTAAATAATATTTTCAAGTACCTTATTTAAAATAGCACTTCTGATATAATTAAATTTATGTTCTGAGGAGTTGTCAAAGAAGAATTCCATTTAGTGGTTCAAGTTGACATGAACTGTATTAACAGCAAAAGAAAATCCCACAGAACATCAAAATAGTATGAAGAACTTTGAATTATTGATGGTTATTGATTCCCTTTGGAATAAACCCACAAGTCTGTGCAAAATTTGCAATCAATGAGGGAATCTGTGTCGATGCTTGCAATCGCACCTTCCTGGTGGAACGGTGTCTTTCAGCTTCCTGTATTTACTCCATCCACTTCTGAACTGCTACGTCACATCTGTCCAATGAAAAGCATTGGAGTTGGTCGGCTGTAATGTGATTAAAATGTGGAAAAACTCTAAAAGCGCTTCACTTTTAAATAACGAAGCTGAAGTCAGCGGTGCTTATCGATGAGGATGCTTTTGGCTTAAGTGGATTTTTGCTGAGTTTAATCTCACTTAATCATGTCGATTCTATTTGGAGGACGGAAGGAGGGTTTTATAGCCGTTATCTGGGTTAATAAGTTAATAGATGGATTGATAGATGTTACAAATAAATCTCCAATTATCAGCTTTGCCGAAGTAGGGCCTGAGTGGAGCCGTAAGCTGTCTGAATTGGGGCTAATCCTCTGTGTCTGAAATGTATGGGCATGCCTTTAATGCTGATCTGAGCGGGGTAACGCATACACAGTCCATTCATGTTATACACAAGGCTTTTCCTTCTTCTGACGGTTGGAATGTTACCATCTCCACCATATTTGTGGAGCCTGTGCGGTGAGTCGCCCATGATGCCGGTGAAGGCAGGAGGCTGGTGTGTTTATCAGCCGGCATGTCAAAGACAGGAAGACCAGCGCCGCTGTTTACCCACCTTATCAGCCCGACAGATAAAGCCAGCTTTGACACAGACGGCAGCCCGAACGCTCGGTCAAGCGCACAAACACTGTAAAACTCATTAGTTAAACTGTGTGCAAGACAGCAGTCGACCGGCCGTGCGCGCGCAGGAACAGGGGCCGCCTGCGCACGTTCCCACTTGAAGCCGCTGACCCCTGGGTCGGTTCATGCGGGGACACAGACTGACAAATGCGGCTGGCCAGTGACTTCCAGACAGCTGGTGGTCAAAGGTTCCCTTGCTATCTTTGCCCTCATTGAGCTGATTGTTTTTTCTCAGGCATCATCTGCTTCTTTCCGTCTGCCCATCTCATCTTCCTCTCTCTCTCTCTCTCTCTCTCTCTCTCTCTCTCTGGCGGCTGAGAAAATAAATCTTCATTTCATTCCGTAGGTATGCAAAATCTTGCTGTTCATTCTCAAGAAACACACAAATTTGTATTTTTTTGTGCACTTGACAAAAGCCAAAGCAACCTTTGGAGGATGTGTGCAAACAACTGTTCCAGTCTGTTCAAGAGCTTGTTCACATACAAACCTTTTCCAACACGCACAGATATTTAAAAGGGATAGTTCAGGTTTCCTACAATGTCAGTGTCATGCATTAGACAGCTGTCAGCAGTTTCATGTAGGACAATCAGGAAGAAGCTTTCATGGTGGAGTCAAGCTAACTGCAGATAAATGTTTTAGAGGCAGCTGTTTTCACAGTGTTTTCATTTGTTCATTCATTGCCAACTGTATGCTCTGTACACAGGGCAGATTCAGCAGCCTCTATGAGTTCAACTATGCTAAAATAATTTTGATTTGTTGACAATATAAACTAGAGATGAACCCATCAGACTTTGGTAGCTGATGTCACTTTTTGGAAAGACTTGATCTGCTAATATACAAACGTCGACTGATTCTAATTTGTTTTTAAGAATTATAAACTAAAATGTGGCGTACAAGGCTCACTGTTGTCGGTGCCATAATTAGTAATATTAGAAGAATAGACCATGTTTAACCACCTGTGAGAGAGCAGCTGCTGTAAAGAAGGGTTTCTAAAACTTGAAGTCAAAGACAACATGTCTGCTGAAATTAGATATGAAGATCAGCCACAATATCACTACAGTTAAAAACTCAAAACAATGAAATACGTCAACCTGCTTGATAACTACTTACGTTCTTACTGTCTCGTGTTTTCTTACTAATTAGTGCCAACACATCTTGACACAAAAATTTAGAGAAAGCGCAACAATGAAGTTTATCAACTTTTATTGATGACTAGCAAGATTAGCCCAACTAGCATTACAAAATAAAATATGACGGTCAAGCTGAAAATTTACAAAAAAATCTCAGAGAAAAGATAACTACAAAATTTAGCATCTTTTAATTAGTGACTAGCAAGTTTAGCCAAATAGCAACACAAGATACACAGTGAAAGCTGCTAAAATGTGCTGACTAAGCTGAAAATACACAAAAACAGAACTGAGAAGTATAGCATATTTTATTAGTTGCTAGCAAGATTAGCCCAAATATCATTACAAGATAGAGGTTAAGGGCTGGTAACATTTTTAGCATCTTCTATAAGTTATATTTGCACAGTGAACTTAAACAGGAGCCTATGTGCACTGCTGGGCAAGTTCAGCACAAAATAAAGCAGTTTTGTTTTACGTTGTGTTGTACTGTAGCCTTCCTGTTGTAGCTTGGGTGAATCACAGGCATTCTTTGACTTGACTTCTTTTGTGACAGCTTTAATCCTTTACTTTTTTTTATTTGTCAGCCACAATCATAGTGAAGAGTGTTGCTCAGTTTGCTATCAGCTGCTGACCAGGCGAGCTGAAAATCATCCGGCTCCATTCCCCATCTGATGTGCATTTGATATAAAAACGGTTTCTGCAAGTTAGTAGTTTATTTGAGAGCCGAATGTATGCAGAGCTTTGTAAAGCTTGAGAAAAGAACACGAATGCACATTTTGATCTTTATATGTATATAAAAGTTTAAGCATAAAACTCTGGTTTTATTCCCTGGCGCTTCTGTGTGTGTGCATCCGTGTGTGTGCGTGTGTGTGCGTGTGTGTGTGTACATGGGAGTGTAAAGGGTAAAGATAAGCACCCTCATGTGGTGCTACTGAAATGACCACAGACATAAGCAGAATATGCTGCAATACACCACAGTGCAAAAAAGAAAAGAAAAAAAAATAAACACACATATTCAGCCAATTCACAAATCATCCACAGCATACAGTAAGCCGGCTCTGGCCTCATCCAGGGAGGATGTGGAGTTTTACGCAGCCATTCATCGCTTGCCCCTAATTCATTAGCCCAAATGAGCAGTTTTGCAGAGCACACATTATTTTTACAGGCACGCTTTTATGTGTTTGTGTGGAGTTTTACTGCCCTCATAAAACACGTTCTCCAAGCCCCGGATAGTTTTGGGAGCATTTATTTGCATAGTTCACAAACCCAAAAAAAGCTTCAATGTTTTCTGGCCTGCGCTACATCAGACTGAGGGCCTGTTTGTGTAAATCATCTGGTCATTTTCGATCCTATTCTATTCTTCTCGTATTAGAGTGTTACCGGAATGTCCTTTATGTGAGGTTTAAAAGACTGAAGACTGGCCTCGGGGCAAGATTGTGATGTTCCACAGCTCAGACGTCGCAGTTAGGTTGGTTAAATGTCAATAAATTATCATTGGCGTGGCATTTTGGGGATGGAACTTGGTTTATGACTTTTGAAATTGGTTTTGGTTAGTTCTGAAACAAATCTGTTTCATCAAAGATGGGACAATAAGAGAGTTGTCTTGCTCTGGGCAAATATATCAACCGGTCCTAAAGTCTTAACAGAGTCTATCTGTGTCAACAAATCAGTGAAGTGGTAAACTACATTACCATGGAAAATACTGATGTAATTTTTCCCATTTTGTCATTTTACAACCAAACGTTTCAATGAGTTTACTAAAACTAATACATGCAATGTATTTCACCCCACTTTACGCTGATAAGCTGTAATAAAATGTAGCACATCCAGGTGGCTTTAGAAGGCACCCAATTAGTAAATAAAGTCCACCTGTGAAGGATTTGATCCCTCTATAAATCCAGCTGTTCTTGTTAGAGAACATTAGTGAATAAATAGCATCATGAAAACCCAGGAACAACAGCAGACAGAAATTTAACGCAGCAACCCGAGCTTTAAGCTCACAGAACTCTCTGCTCAGGCCGTCATCTGATTATGGTAAAAGTATCATCTGAGCAGTAGAGGAGTTATAAGAGAAGCAGCCGGGAGCCACAAGGTTACTCTGGAGGAGCTGCAGAACTCCACAGCTCAGGTGGAAGGATCTATCTATAGGAAAATGATTAGACTTAATGCATTATTTAGATTTTTTTTTCTGGGGTCGTTGTGGCATGGTGCGCTTTATTTATAAAGTCATAATTTCCAGTGATTGTTTTTGTCCACTCTGGCTTCTTCTGGTAGCGTTGACGCATGTCTCACGTCAATGACTGAACATCGGATAAAATGAGACGTGATCGGTCAGACTGCAGTCGCTTCACACGTCCAATTAAGTACTGCATATGGAAGCTGCAAAGATCCGTTTTTGTTGTTGTTGAAAATATTTGAATTGTTCCGTTCAGACTGCCATGAAAAAGCCGGATTTGGGTCACAAGGCCTGAACTCACCAGTCTAATGGTGAGACGTGATAGTGGCACCAGTGAAATGTGAAATCTTACCAAGTATTTTTGTCTAGTTTCTGGTGCAAACCTCTTTGTACATTTGAAATAAGACAAGAATAATTTACTATAAACTTATCGCCAAGGCATAGGAGCTTGTTGTAAGTCAATAATTCATGAATATTAATTGAAAAAATATATAGTTTTACTGGCAGATTATTTCAAATGTCTTGTTATATGTGAAACATCTGCCAGTGGAAAGAGTCATTTTTATCATTATTCTAGTATTTTTGTCTTAAAACAAGCATCTATATTTCATAGAGAAGTTCCTTGCAGGCTAGTTTTGTCTTATTTCAAGTGTACAAAGAGATTTTCACTAAAAACTAGCCAAACACACTTGCTGTGGGGAGGCTTTTCCACGGCTGGGTCAGGGATGCTGGTCAAGGTGGATGTGACCACAGGGAAATCCTGGGAGAAGAAACGTCTTTTTACTTTGCTTCATGCATTAAAGTTGTGGATTTAACATAAGGAAGTGAAAAGTTCACGTTTTTACAGCAATGATATCTATCTTACAACCCTAGCCTAGGTGCAACACTTCAGACAGGTCATTGATAATGTTCACATCTTTCAGTCAGTTTGCAGTAAGTCATGCCGGTCTCTTTGTGGACATCCAGTTCATCTGGCTTGTCTGGCACAGCTTCTTTCTTAAGCTGTTTGAACTGTTTCCAGTGTGGCTTCACTGACTTCATCCTCAGGGATTCTGGCACAATGGGGGATGAGCACAAAGTGCCAAGTCAGCAGTTCATAAAGTCACGCTTTCTCCTCCCAGTACACCTGCTGCCTCTCACACATCCAGGACCTGAGGTAAGAGAGGCAGGTATGAAGGAGGTCTCGGCCAAGTGAAGGCGTGTTCAGAAGACAAGTGACAAATCATTGTGGTTTTACAGGGAGGCTAGTTTTGCACTATTGACCTTTTGGCGGAGCGATGGCACTGCCTGGCGGTGGCCATGGCCGTGGCGTGTGTTTGCTTCTTCCAGCACTTCCCCTCCCCGGCAGGGTGGGGGGTTTTGATCATGTCCGCTCCCTGCCTGGTGCCCCCTTTTGTGCCCTCTTCTGCTCTGCCAACAACTCCCTCTCTTTCTCTCTGTCTGTCGTTCCTCCTTTTATTATCTCCGCTCACGTCTTTCTCGGCGAGGCAAAACGTTCCCACAGCTCTCACAAACGCCCCCGCACAGTCATCTCCACTTTATTTGCCCTCCCTTCTTCCTCTCTTTCATTCAGGTCTTTTTTTTTGTCTTGTCTTAACTTCTCTCCTCCCTTCCTTTTATTTTGGCCTGTGCATCCATCTCTCCCCACCTCCTCCTCGCACTTGTGTGTCCCACACTCCCCCCGCCCCCCTAGATTCCCTGGCAGAGAGTGGCATCACATGATCCACTAAATTCCCACTTGTGCCCAGACCCTGCTGCTCAGACACACACACAGACACACACACATTCATGTACGTATACAACAACACAGGAGTGCAGCTGGGTGGCTGTTCCATTCACAGCTCTATATGTTAGCATGGAACTCAATAGAAAGCATCAACAGTGAAGGTTTTCTGCTGGAATTTGAAGATCTTCAAATTTTCCACTCTCCGTCTCTTCTGGTTGAAACCTCTTGCTGAAATCTTTTTCCCCCCAATGAGAGGCAGATTTCTTTAGCATGTGTTGCCGCTGTGATAGTCTCCAGTACCTCCCCATGTTCCGGCTGCCAAAAAGTGACACCTGCAGGCCGAACAGAGGAACAGCACCTCCCCATGAGCATTCGTTTTAGATCAAACATGCAAAGAGGGAATTTCAAATCCAAGTAATATTTTCTAATAAATAAGCAGTCGAAGCTTTGAAAGTTTTCTCTCGGTTGTACCCCGAGAACCCCTCCTACCCTTCCCCCCCAAACCTCCTGAACATCACAGCTCATCAGCATAGCGAGAGATAAAAGAAAGAGGGCAGAGGGAGAGAGGAGGGGTTGCTGGGTACTCATGGGCAGCCAGCCAGCTCCTCCATCCTTCTACCCCCTGCCCTCCAGTCTCTCCCATGGTTTATTCCCTTTAGCCGCCCCCCTCCCCCCATCCCCTCACCCCTTCTCACCCCTTCTCACCCCCTGGCTCCCCGGCTCTGTGCAGCGTTGGCACGGATAGGGCGCAGGCGGCACACAGACGGCCACGCAGATGGGCAACGGGCAATGCAGGGCTGGCTCCCCACACCTGCTCCTTGCTGGCACAGGGCTCGGGCCAGTCTGCCACGCAGCACACACACACACAAACACACAAACACAGATGTGGATCCGACGCAGATTTATCTCTCTCAATTTACTGAGCTTTCCCACATATAGACCGAATTTAGGAGAATTGGTGGGGGGTGGAGGGAGATGTGGGTGGGACTACACATGCAAATACTCCCACAGACCACTATAGATGCTGCACATGCTTATGTGTTTTAATAAAACACCGTACTCCCTCCCACACTGCGCTGCTCAGCCTGTCAGTCACAGATGTTTACACGCTTATCTCCAACTGGGGCTCAACATGTGCTCTCCAGAAACATTTTTTCACACAGACGATCAGAAACATATACATATATATATATAATACACAATCACACATCCACGGCCGACCGAGTTATGTATTTATAGACAGGCACCCACACGTTCACACTTCAGGACTACTAGCACAGAAACACATTTCACAATTAATCACGTCGCCCCGTGCTGGGCTGTCATATGGAGTTACATGCCAGACATTCACGGAGCGACGACGAGATGCGCCATTGTCGCGTTTTTACCGCCGAATGTGGGCACAAGGATTGGTTCATGGGTACGCGGAAAGGCGTTCAAGCGCATCCAAGGGGGAAAAACAAAAAGAGGGAGGGGAGGAAAAGAAGAGAAACCACGAGGGTCCGCTCGCCCGTAACTGCCTCGTTGTTGAGGGCAGCCGCCGCCACCGTGTCGGAGAAAGTGCCAGGTTTTTCTGGAGCTGCCGGTTTTAATAGGTAGGGTGTGGAGAGGGAAGCCAAATAAACTTCCCAGGAAGGCGCCAAAAATAGCTGAAAGGAAAATCCATTTTAAAAAAGAAAAGCCTTGGTGTTATTCCTTCCATTTCTGAGAGCTTGGCATCCATTTGGGAGGAAAAATGAGGCGCTTTGCAGTCAGGGGAAATGGACCACCACTCCAGTCATCAACAATTGAATTCTGGGAGTCTTTTGTTAGAAACATAACCGTTATAAACGATCAAACATGTTCTCCATCTTTCTTTCTTTTATTTTTCATCAGATGTCAATTTTGTAATTTGTGCCTTTTAAGGGCCTTCTCAATTTGTCTTTAAGTACTTTTGTGAAAAGTTTGATTAAACAGTACTTCTCCTTGTACTAACCTGTTATGCCAAATTATCTGTGTAAGGAGATATCTGCCTCACAATCACTGGACTTTTGGTGAATCAAGAGTATACTGTTGCAATATTTTGGGTCCTGGATAAGCAGGTCATAGGCTATAAAGCAAAAGTTTGAATCTTTTGACATAATGTCCTATGACATTATTATCAGTGATAAGTAGGAGTGCACCAATCAGTTTTCTTGCCAGTCACCATTCTTTAAAAAGCCTGACCTGCCAATTCCAATTTTCCGAGATGAGGTTGCTAAATTGACATTGGTGGGCTGGCTAGAGTTAACTGCACAGGTAGACAAGATCGGTTACTCATGTGAGTGTCGGCTGATCTCCAATCTTCCAAACTGAAGGACATCGAGGCCAATTTATCTGTGCGTCCCTATTATCCCTTGCATGTCGAAATGGGGTTCAACCAACCCCACACACGTAAAACTTGTATCATTTGCCATAGTCCTCTACGTTTGCCTCAGTCCTCGCATGCACAAGGGTTAATAAGTCTTTTACCTGTTGTAGAAATATGTAATTTTGCTGCAAATATGTAGAAAACAGTGATATGAAGCTAACAGTCAGTTTTCTCATTTTAGAAAATCTTAGACGATTCAAAATGAAAATGTTCATGCATATGAGGTGTGAGATCTGAATATCAAAACAACTCCAAAGTGATTTAAACTTTTTTTATTCTCAAATGTCTCAACAGTCTTATTAAAAACATCCTAAATAACAACAGTGACTATTTTCAAGTGGTTTCGTAACTGATGCAGACTAAAAACTTACTGAACTGCGATTTTAAAACCAAAGTACGCATAAATCTTAATTTTTCTTTGCCATCATATCCCTAATGAAAACAGTTGTTGGTGCCTCTTTGCTGAGATCTGTAGTCAAGAAACTGGGGTAGATGCTGGATAGGTCTCTAGTCCACCACAGAGTCGACACAGAACATAACAGTCACTGACATGATTACTCATGGGGGTAACTTAGAATTTCGATGAATACCAAAACATCCATGTATTTGACTGTGAGGGGAAAACGGAGTACAAGCCAGGCATGCACAGCGAAAACAAGCAGAGATTGTACAGAAAGATCCGAGCCTGTGTGGAAAATTATTCAAAAATAGAGGGTTGAATCATCTTAATGAAAGTTCCAAAACACAGTCTCTCAAGCACAGTTATACAGCACCATATGACTCAGTGTGTTGAGTCTTAAGTGGCTGTTCCAGATGTCCAACTAGCTCAGCAGGAATAACCACAATGGTCTCCCCATCCCTGTTATTATCTTGTTACACTTAACTGGGCATTATCTAATGACACAAATTCCCATGAAACATCCAGGGCCACTGGAACAGAAGTTATCACACACCATCACCACACACACTCTTGTATTTATTACATTGTAAGGACAATGTTTCTAACACATATGTTGTGGGGACACAGTGTTCCTGTGGGGACCAAAGGAGAAATTCTGTTTTTGGGTTAGGTGTAGGACTAAGGTATGAATTGAGCTTAGCTTGGTTGTAGGGTAAGACTCTGAATTGGGCATACATGCAGTAATTAAAATGAATGGAAGTCCTCGAACTTAGATCATAAAATTACAAGGATGTTTGTGTGTTTGTGCGAGCACTTTGTACTGACTTCCTTTCTGTTTTTTATAGCCCAGCCCAATTAATCAGTCAAGTTTATTTGTCTACCACATTTCAGCAACTAGGCAGTTCAAAGTGCTTTACATTATGAAACATCAATACACATCAAATATGCTGGTCAATGTTTCAGACATTTTCCCCAACTATTACCAAAAACATTCACATCATACCTTTACACCTCGCTAGTAGAGCGCAGTAGAACTCAGGAAAAAAAGTAAGGAAAATGTCCTTGCTTTCCATAAATGACCTCCTTTTGTTGGTTAATATGGTCCTCTATATGTAATGTATAAGTACACACAATCGCAAGCAGACACACCAGAGTTTCAGAGCTACAGCATTCAATAAGGACCCCCTGTGACTTAAAGACCAGGCCTCTCATCAAGATTTACTAGTAGAAGATTGAAAGGGGAGGAGCTTAATGGCAGAGTAATCAGATGTAGTTTTCTGAAAAAGAATTGCTAAACTCAGGGGGGCGGGGAGGAAGAGCTTGAAATGAAGTCCAATAAAAGAGCCGGGTGAACATCTGTGTGGGATAGCCGTGGGGATTAGGAGGGTTAGGAACATTTTAAGCGCATTAAAGATGAAAAAAAAGGTCAGAATGTTTAGCAACATACCGATAAACCTCTTAAGCGAAACCCAATTGGGGAGGCTGTTTGGTTTCTTTATCCAGAGGCTGCTGGATGGGTGGAAGTGCGGGTGGAAGGAAGAGATCCTTATGTACACTTAAACTCACACACACACTTATCAGAAAGTGCTGGCTCCTTTCTGCTAAACACCTGTCTGAGATCAAAAGACAGAGTGTGACTTTAGTCATAATCTGCAGTATTTCAAGGCATGAGATTTAGAGAGGTTAGAATTTTGCACGTTACAGTTTTCATTTTCATTGTTTCTATGGTGTGAAGTTTTTTCAGTGCAAGAGAAAGTGATCGTAGTTTTTACCAGTTGAAAGGAGAACAGAATAAGGTAGTGAATGTCAAGTGGACAGGACAGCTCTCCGAAAGCAGGAAGCAGACTATAGGGCAAGGCATTCTGGGTAAAGAAAACCAAAACAATTACGTGTGTCTTGCGCTAGCAGCAGAAATGGACCATGCCCTTTTGCCAAAGACAAAGTAGAAATCTTACAACCTCTAAAATCTGATGCCAGAGTTTTGGTTTACATTTCATGAAGAAGGAAGTTGTGCTCTGTTTTTTTCACAGGCATTTGTGTTGTTTCTTTCAGTGGCTCTTGGTACAGCACCAACACAGGGGAGAGGGGGGGGAACAGAATTTTCCAGGGGTTTTGTTTTGTTTGACAAAATGAAAGCGAATCACACCAGTTGAAAATGTTACAAATGTTGCATTTTGAAACATTTTGTATTTTTTAACAACACCAAATATTTGTTTACTGGAGTTTATACTGGACTATCAGGTGGGAAAACAGCCCTTACCCCAAAGATATATTTGGATATATGAAAATATTTCTGTTAAATTTGGTCATTCTTTATTTAAAATCAAAAATAATAATTCACGTTATAACTTAAAATGATCAGATTTATTTTTTGTTTCTTGTATGTTTCATTATTTTAGCTATTGTAGCAATATTTGTCTCTTTTCTGATTTAAATAGAAGCAATAAGTTCTTGTTACATATCTTTGATTTAAATCTTTGTATCAGTGCTATGAAACATCTGGTATCTTTTTGAAGGCTAAGATACCGTGAGAATCTCATATCGGCTCATGCCTATTTTTATGCCTCTCCGATGATGACTGGGTGGAGATGAATGTAACACCTCAGCCGCATTCCCACTTTAACCCCAAGCCTGAGGTCATCGATTCCCACATACGGCAGGGTTGGACCTGAATGCCGCTTTTCATACAAGAAACAGAAGAGATGGAGGAGGAGGAGAAGGCAAAAGCAGGCGACAAAGCTGAAGGTTACAGCTCTCGAGTCAGAAGCGAGGTGGAGATGAAGGAGAGAGAGAACAGTGGTAGATCTGTATGCCGACCTCTAGAGCAGTCACTGGAAGAGGCCCCCTATCATTTGACTGTGAACTGAACCGTGTCTGGAGGAGCTATCCTTAAATGACACCACAGACGGAGGGTGGAGACATAGCGCGAGTCCAAAGGGTCACCAGCTGGAGGCTGCAAGTATATTACCCATCAAATCTGTGCAAGATGTACGCATTCTTTTTCTTTTTTTTTCTTTCTTTTTTTTTTACTAAACTTCTGGGTTGTTGGCATCCTACATAAAATAGAAACATGAAAGACTTTTGAAGCCCTAAAACTCTAATTTTGAAAAGCCATTCACATGTGTTCGTCCTGTTTCGATTGAAGTTGGTTTCTATTTCAAAAGGCCTGCCCCCCCAGGAGACTTATGCCAAGCCAGGAAGCTGTAATAAATCACCAACCTCTCATATTCCAACTAGAAAGTGGTGAGAAATGCAGGGAGAATATTGAGTGCATTTGTAATTTTGTTCCTCATTAAGCTTATCAACAAATGAGCTAGTAGTTCAGAAAAAGCACATATTGCTACAGTGTTTAAACATCAAAAACACTGCATTAATATTGACCAGACAGTGGCTTTTGTAGGTTTTATTTACCTCAGAGGTCATGTTCGTGTCATATTCAGAAGCAATAGTGAGGCCAAATTTACGGCCATCTTGCATGGATTTCTTTAACAACTACGTCGTAAAACTTCAGGTCACTGTTGGATGAGTTATTTCTGTCGTATAAAACCCAATTCATACCTCAACAGATGTGATGTAAAATTTTTTCTGTTCCTGCTCACTAGAGCCCAGATGTTTGTGACTGCTCAGATGATGAATGAAGACAGGAATGTTACTACTCCCATCCAAAGGGTGGCGCCAAACAAGCAGCAGGCAATGAAAAACAATAGGTTAGATCACGAACAGAAGACAGACACTGGTACTGTTTTTAAGAAATGCGGAGCACAAATAGTCTAAAATTCCCTTTTTTGCTATTATTCAGTCTCCTTCCTTATCAGACTTTTCTGAAAAGATCGATGTACGACCGTTTTCAACAATGAACTTATACTAAATGCTGGCAGATCGAGTTCACCACAACAAATCTTCATTGTGAAAGTTGTTCCTCAGTGAAGAACAATCAAGACCAACTATTTCCATGCTCAGTAATGTGCTTAAAAAATAAAGACTCAGGATGCAAGAAGCTATTTGAATTTCTGTTCCATTTTGTCTCTAAGAACTGTAATTATAAAAATTAAGAAGCTGCTTCTCTCCATTCTTCCTGTAAAATAATCAAAACTGTAAACATGGAAAATGACCTGCTGACATACCATGGGGGAAAATGAGTTTTCTTTACACAGTAACAACTACCACACTGAAGAGTGCTGTTTACTTTTACAGTGGATTTTGGCAGTTCAGAATCACTTATCCACAGATTTATTTGCTGAACTTAACTCCAAATTATTTGTGGAAAATTCACCAATTTCTACCAGCATATTTTGCACAAGGTATAGTTGGTTTTGGACTATTAAAATAGTTGAAACAGTTAAGACGCCCATGAATATCTCAACATCATCTTTATTTATTCATGCAACTTTCACAAAGTTGTGTGCAAGCAGTAGCCATATTTGATTTTGTGCTTGATGTTGGTGACAAACATTAGATCTTCCAAATTGAGAGAGCGTTACATTTCTTTATTCTCTTTGCTTCAGACTGTTTTCAGCATTGAGAAAACCGTTGAAACTCATTGTAGTTTCCAAGCTAATTACTGTTTGTTGATCTCTGTGTACTTAGCTCCTCTCAATTTATTACTGCCTAAACAACATTTAAATCCATAAGTCATCTACTTTATTAAACCGAAGCAATCTATTAAAAAGACCAATCCCCCTCTGTCGTTCATCTGCCATCACACACCAACACGCACACACTGTTAGAAACGCACACATGACTCATAGATGTTTTTGCTACATCTGGACAGCTGCTCCATGTATTTTATGCACCTTCTGTCCTTGCTAAAAATACCGTCTCTCAGATTTTTTGTTGTTGTTGTTGTTGCATTAATCTGAGTAGGGGAAGGGGGAGTCGTGGTATTTTACCACAGGTCCCAAGTGAATTACAGAAAAATAAAGTAGATTCTGACTGAACGGAATGATTGTGATAGATGCTAGCGTTAGCCAATTGTGAAAAATACCGCTTTGGTCATTTCTGCTGTCAATTCCACATCAAAAGCTGCCATGATTAAATCTTCCGTCCTACAACGGGGGAAAGGGGATTTTTATAGGCTGTCAACAGTCTGCAGAAGCCCCTCTCTCTTTGTTCACATTAAATTACACGCTGCCTGTTTGCTCGCCTTGCGATGCCCAAACAAACACTCCAGACTGCTCGGTAAATTAGCAAAACTTGTACTTTGCGCTCTCGTACGTGAGCGTGAGCGCACACACAGGCGGCAAACAGTTCCATTAGCTTGGCGGTGGCGCTCTGAGCGTGTGTGTGATTTTTACGTTGAAGTGTCTCATAATGATTGACGCCAGTGTAAACGCGGATTCGTTTGAGCGTCCTCTCGCTCACGTGCGTTAGCTGAGAGCAGAGCGATTGCGTAACTTTTGACTTTCAAGTGTGTGTACATTAGCCCTGGGTGTGAGTTATTAGCCTCTGTCTGCATCCTCAGTGTGATAAATGTGTGCGCAGTCCTGGAGTATATCAGTAGTTACTGTATAGTATGTTGACCAGGCACTGAAATGAAATCACATTGTGTATGTGTGTGTGATTAGAGAGACTGGATAGTGTATTTGATGGTGTGTGTGGTGCATTATCTCCGGTGGGGCATGTGCAGAGGGCCTTGGGGCGACTGTGTGCAGGAGATAAGGGTGATTCATCTGTATTTGAACATTTCGTGTGTGTGTGTGTATGTGTGAGTGTGCATGTGTGCGTGCGTGTGTGTGTGTGCTCAGCACGAGCACTTGAACGTTAAATAAACGTGGTTACACACGCCTTAGCCGGTGTCAGGCGTGCGCTGTCGGTGTGGGCGCGCACAAAGGGGCTTGTGGGGATTGAGGCCTGCTGGCAGTGATTTCTTCCAGCAGGTGGTCTATAGAGCATATATAATAATATAATAATACACAGCTTCTCTATTGTTTGCCCTGAGAGTGAAGCATCTCCGATTATTGGAACCGTCATGCTCCGTGCTCACAATTACTGCCGTACAGGCACCTTTTGAGCTCAGCCACAATATATATTTATTTATTTGTAACTGTGCCAAGGACTAACACAGAAAATATTTCATACGCATATGGAAGTAGGGAGGAGTGTCGTTAGGAAGAAGAAAAAAGGAGTAAACTTAAACAGCCAGAAGTTTAAATACATTTAGATCATTAAAGAATTTGAAAAAAGGAGCACAGATGATGAGGTCCTGTCTTTTTAAGCTTTTGACAGGTTCAATCTTAAAATCTTGATCAAGTGGAGGCAGAGCTGTGGATGTAGTTTAGGACAATACCACAAAGGCACATCCTTCCTTATGTGGCATTGTGGGAAAACCTCTAGAAATCAGTCGAGAGAATTGTGAACATCCGCAAGTCTGGTCCATCCTTGGTTATGATTTGCAGATGTCTGAAGGAGCCACATTCATCTGTGGGATATCATGTTGTGGGGGAGATTGGCTAACATTTATGCCATCAAAAAATATATATATTATTGCTGAAATATTGAAGCAACATCTCCATACATCAGCCATGACTTTGAAGGTTGAGGAAAATGGACTTCCAAATGAATAATGACCCTCAGCATACCAATTAGTTAGGTATGAAGTAAGCTAAGGACAACAGCTTCCCAAGATGCATTTTGTTTTTAATTTTTCTATTATGCTCTACAATAAAATTCTTAAAAAATGCAAACATTTTAAAAAGACTTAAATAAATAAGCAATGCTTAACCTGGTGGGGGCACAAATACAGCCTGGTAGCCCACCAGGCTTATAAAAAGTTAAAGAAAATGACTTTAGTAGGTTCATGACTGCAGGAATTTAGTTGTATTTTTTATGGAAAACTAAAAATATACTTTTTTATACATAAAGAAAAGTTCCACAAAAACAATCACGAGGTGTCAAGCTCATGTCTCTCACTTTTGTATTTGAGCCCAGTAACAGTAGCATACACTCTCCTGATAAAGTCACATATTACCACTTGTGATTCGGGAGACAGTCTTTAAGAAATATCAGTTTTTTTTGTGAGATCTCACAGCAAGAGAAAATCAGCTTGTGTATATTAAATTTATAAATAACAAAGACAAACCCAATTCTACAACAACACACTCCTGAGCTTCAACACAGCTGCCTACATCATATCCTATCCTTAACTTCCCACTCTGTCAAACCAACCCTGTCCTTATCCACACAGTCTCTGAACCTCTTCTGTGATCTTTTTGGGTATGACTGCTCAAGAGTTTGCACAGAGAAAATTTTGATTTTGTGTCTGACCATGTAAGATGTAAGGAGGATTAACCCATCTGTCCGTCCAGTCATCCAATTATCCATTTTCCCACTTTACCCAGCAGTCAATGAGTTAGAGGCAGGGAACAGCCAGAATAGGGTGATCAGAACATACTTCTGTGGAAATCCTCCAACCAGTCTGGGTCCAGACAAACCCTTTATTCAGGTAGGATCATGTTCAAGGTCCAACTAAAAGAACAGAAAAGTACTTTTGGAAGGCATGTTGTAGCAATGTCACTACTAACTTGGATATAATACAACTCGGGCACGGTGTGTTGCTCCCCTCAGGTTTATAGCTGTCTTGAACAGTGCATCATTCCTACATCCCAACAGTACTTCCCCTCCCATTTTTATCTTCAAAACTCTTAGAAACCTTTAGAAATTTACATATACTCAGCTTGAAGACTTGTGGTGTTGACTTGCTCATTATGTCCAATAAAAATCGATATAGCTCTAAAGATAGGTTGGACAATAGGTGCTGTAATCCTGTAATATTTTGATTGAAGTGTCACAGATATATTTTCTCTTATAAAGAAAACACATTTCCTAAAATTTTCTCCCTTACATTTCTTTTGAATACATTCAGTACAAGGTCCCAAATCAGGTACCACTCTTCTATAGTATTGAAGAGAACTAGGACTCATATTTTATCCTGCAACATAACAGTTTAAGTTACATATCTGGATCTCATTACTGTTGTAAAACCCTCCAGGTGATTTAATTACCATATGCCTCGTTTCCATTGAACGGTACAGCATGGGTCAGAGCGGTTCAGTACACTATTTTATGGTTTAGTGTATGCAGGACAGTGTTTCCAGCGCCAGTTGGACTTTCTCTTGAGTACAGCGACATAAGTGACACGCTAGTATTTCTCGTACTTGTCCTAAGCGGTGATGTTTTTCTGTCCCTCAGTCAATGGACTGTGTTGTGTGACACTAGTAGTTCTATTGCTGTACCGTACCACAGTCCTATAGGCTTAAAATTGAACGGTTGGGTAACAAACCGCAATTACCCGTGCCGTACCTCTCAGCAGAAACGAGGCAGTAGTCAACTGAGACTGGGTCAAGCAATTCTGTTATTCTAAGATCCAGGAAGCTCTAAAGCCCATTGACTAAATTCAAGTTTTGAATATTCAAACGGTAAATGATTTGCATCGTTGGACGAACCAAGAGAAAGACTCAAACTGTGATACAACATTTCTCAAACATCAGCTAATATATACATTTGTCTTACAATCCCCCACTTAAGCACATGTACCTTATAGTCTTCAAGTTGCCAAGGGAGGCAGAAAAGTTCATAGAGCCATGTTAGGATCTTTGATTTACACCACGAGGAGTTTTAAGACCCTCAAATGGAAAACAACTCATATAGTAATAAAATCAGCCTTGTGATAGTGTAGCACACTGAGCTCCCGGTCTGCTTGCTGCCAAGAGATATTAAACAAAACAACAAGTTGAGCTCGTGCCAGTAAGCTATATTATTATCTCCATTTCGACTAATTGCGAGGCCAAACACTGACACATATGCACACACAGGCTTCAACAACCACTCATCATTAGGGACTTTAAGTGTACAGTGCCATCTGAGTTGTCATGACAACTGGGCACTGAATTTTGGCTTGGGAGCTGTCACAAAGTGTACGGACGATAGCTTGGGAGCCTTGGGGTTTCAAAGGTTTTAACAGATTCCGTTGCAGAGAGAAGCATCATCTTTCTCTTGTTCAAGTAGGTCCGGTTGCTCTGCTCAACTTGACTGCCATCTATGACAGACTGTAAGTGCATAGGACACTCACAGGACTGCAGAGAAACATCCCAGCGGTTCATATCCTTACTCCATTAGCATTGCATATCCTCTGTAGGTCTTTTTATCTTTAAGACCATTGGGGCTGTGTGCAAGAGAGAGCGAGCTAAGCATCTGAGTGTGTTTTTGTGTGTATGTGTGGGTGTGCCGTCAGCTAGCAGGAATGCACGGGTACCGCCAAACCTAAAATGGCTGCCAAGCCCTAAGATGGCTGCCAGGATTCCACGGAGCGACAGCACGGGAGAGACACAGGATCAGAGACACAACGACTATGAGAGACGTTGTGGGAGAAAGACGTGAAGTTGGACTCTTACTACCGTAGAATGAAACAGGAGTGTTTTGTGTTAGAAAAAAAGAAAGAAGAAACCCCATCCTCAAGCCATTCTCCTTTTTTTTTTTGTTTGGCCAACGGATGATGCAGTGATTTTGTGTCTCCTTTTGTTTTCTTAATTTTGGCAACGGGCAGATGGCCTGAATGGGGCAGCAGTTTGCTGGCATGTGCTGCTGCCACCCAAGATCAGGGCTCCGATTTAGGCTTAGGAGATGTTGAGATTGAGGGGCCTGACGCTGGCTGGAAGGGAGGTCACGCTCTGCCTAAGAAGTGTTGGCTCAAGGCACTCTTAAAAGCTAAGCACTGTGGGATAATTGGCCTAAATAGCATATATGATATGACCATAAAACTTAACAAGGCTGCATTACACATCTGAGGAAGAATGGCAACCCTCGGGGGGCCAAGGAAAACTTGCTGAAGTAGGCAGTTCATGCACTCCTGCATGCCTCGATGGACGCTGAGGTCGACTTAAACACAAGACTCAATCCAAGTTAGACACAAAATTTAAAAATGCATGCTTTACAAGTCGACAACGGAACTACGTTTTCCCATTTGTCAGAGCCACAGAATGTAACAATGTCCAATCTTATTTACATTATAAAGGTAAAGTGAGGGAAAAAAATTATCTTTGTCTAATCACAAACAGAAAACACAGGGGGTTGTCATAACTTTGACTCAAAATTATCTTCTCCCAAGCAAATTTTCATTGAACGGAGAAAGAAAAAACAAGATTATTGCTGTCTAAACATCCATAGAACAATGTCTGATGCCTGGATGTGAGTGGAACTGATCCAGTATCCTAACCAGGCCTGGTGTTTAACATCTTTGTTTTAGTTTAATTTGCTCAGGTCTAAAAAGGGAAATTCTCAAAATATTTTTGTCAGCTCAAATAGCAATAAAGAAGATTAGCACAAACATAAGCATGTAAGTATATAAGTAATAACAACAGGTAATTTTAGCTGATTTTTTATGTACAACAAAATGGCCGATGGTTAAAAAGGTCATTAGGCATCAAAGTATATCTTCTTCTCTTTGTTTTCTACAAATAGTAAATGTTCAAAAAACACTATCATTTAAGGTTCCTAATAACTTGACATTACGGTAAAGGTATTTCCTTACTGTAAAACAGAACATCTTGCTTCTGCAACCATGGAATAAACAAACTTTCTTTAGCAGGTGTCTATAAAGCACAACAAGCTTTGACCTTAATAGGTCAAAGCTTGACCTATTAAGGTCAAGCTTAATAGGTCAAAGCTTGTTGTGGAGAATTTACGACTCTAGACAAATTTACTGCGTCCAAGTGAAAAAAATGGATGTAAGGATTGTAAAGGTTGCTGACCCCTGTTCTAAGCAAGACCCAGAATGTGTGCAGCATTTCTTGGAAGAGGCCGATGCTGAGAGCGTAGGTCAAAACCTCCCTCAACCCCCCCACAGATCCATCAACTTCCATGTAAAAACTAAACACTGTCTCACATTTTTTAAGCATTTCGTCCCTCCTACACAGGACCGAAACTGAGATGGTGTGTGTCTATATTTTCGTAGGTGTTTTTTCTCCCCTACAACGTGAGAAAAGTGCGCTAAAACACTTCTATAAAAACTCAAAGTTCTGTTCCGCTTAGACGGAGTCCAGAAGGAGAGACTGACATTGTTTTGGCATCTATTGGTTTCGAGCTGAAATTCAGCTCAGGTGGAGATCTGCTTCTGGCTTTAAGCTATTTCTTATCAAAGTCTTTAAAGAGAACCTTTAACCTTGGTAGCAATCGACGAAGTAACCCGTTTTCTCTCTCTCTTTCTTTGTCTTTTTCAGAACAATCAGGACAATCAGACAGTTCAAACCAGCAAGGAGACACAGACGTCAAACCCCCAGCAAACGGTAAGTGTACTGTGCTTTAATCGCACGCAAGCAATCTTGGAAAAAACTATTCTGATGCTGAAAAGAGGCGAGCACATGTTCACACACCTCCCCACCACCACCACGCAGTCCTCTCCGTGTGTTAGTGTGTTTGGGCAGATTTGGGGCTACGTTTATTATGGCAAGGAAAGTTGACGGTACTGTACCGTGGAGGGGGCCGGGCTCGGCTTGCGGTGGGCCGCTCATAAATCACACTGACGTTATTGGAAGATGGGAACCACATGGTCGACGCTGAGCCGAGCGCTGACCTCATGCGCTGCCCCTGCTGCGGTTAACCTGCGGACGAGGTAGCGAGAGAGGGAGAGCGAGGAGAGGAAAACGGAGGAAGTGTATAGAAAATGAAAGGAGGGGAGGGAGCGCTTGATGGACAGAAGAACCGATGGATGAAATGTAGAAGAAGAGAATTAGTCACTGAATTAGTCCTGTGGTTTAATCTAGTTTGTGAGGACCATTGCTAGAGAATTTTAGTGAACAAACAAAATCATAAAGACCAATGAGGGTTAGCGTTTGGAACAACTTTAGACTTACCAAGTAGAGCGTTAAACAGTCGAGGCGCCTCTGGAAGCTCTGCAGAGATCCACACCTCAGGCGAAAAGAGTTTTTTTGTTTGTTTTTTTTTTGGAAGAGAGGGTCGAAGAAAGCACTTGTTGAAGGAAGGCATGAAGGCAATGGAGCAAGCATGTGGAACAAGGTGTTCTAGTCCAAGTACAACCCGGGGACAAATCTGACAAGAAAAGTTGTTGATGCATTTGTAACTTTTTTTCATCTTTTACATCTTCTTGAAAAAATTAGGACCAAAAACTAGAGTACCAGTCCTAAAGTTTTTTGCATTCATCTTGATTTTGGAGCAACTAAAGCTACAAATATTGACCTGCTTTGACTCGAAAGCAAATCTTGCAACACGAATAAAGAATCAACCCAAAAAATGTAGAATTTCTGGGCCTGTCTTGTACTTTTGTATGTTCCGCTTTCTACAATTTGTGACACCACTGCTCCGGGCAGATGAGACCAAAGTAGAACTGTTTGGCCTGGACACAATGTCAATAAAAACTAACTTCACTCTGAATACAAAACCCCAATGTGAAACATGGTGGTGGCAGTATCATGTGGTGGGAATGCTCTCTTGAGTGGGAAATGGGTAAAATAGGAAACTTATCATGCAGGAGGGGGGCCCAGAAAGGTATGAATACTTTTTTAAGTGTGAGGAAAATCAGCTGAGACTCTGTGGTTTAGATCAAAATGACCAGTTGGGTCAGACCGGACAGAACTTCAGCAGGAAACTAAACGACTTACCTCAGACACCAAAAGGATCAGAGAGAAGATGGCTCCGTCAGTGCCTCTGGTTCCCAGTCTATGTTTATTGATAATGATTTGTGTTAATGGAGTATCAACCAACTATGTCACACTATGGATTATGCTATATATCAGAAATGAATGTATTTTGGACAGGAAGTAACTTTTTATCTGGCTTGACATCATTCTAAGGTATCAGGACCTTTTCCATCGTTTAGAGACGGACCACCCTCCTTGATGTTCCTAGTAAAAGTGCCGAGAGGAATCAGCCAACTTGTGTCTCGTTCAGCAAAACAAACGCATAAAAGTTTTTGAAACTTTGACAGAGCGAAGGAGGACAGAACTGACTATTAACTGTTAAAGTTTTAAAGAGCCACCATTTTGTGTCTATTTTTAGGTTTAAAATAAAAAATAAAAAAAAATTTTAAAACTTTAAAAAAAAAAAGAAGATGGATACATTTTCGTCAATTGGGTGAAACATTTTTGACAAAAAATTTAGAACTAAAAAAATATTGGTACTTTATTGTAATTTTGTTATGAAATTTTGACAAGATTATTGAATGAAAATTCTGGAAAAAAGTGCTAAATCTAGGAATGTGCAACTTCTGAAAATTCTAGGTATTTCATTTACATTTTTTTATTACCAGAATCGAGTGTTCTAGTTAAAAATTTCAGTTTGCAACAATCATATCTTATCTCAATGTGCTATATTATGTTCACATTTATTATTATATGTACAATTAAAGGCATTAGTTGCTTCTTTATCACTTTCAGTCAAAGTTCTCTAGTATGAAACTGGTTTGTGGTTGAAATGAAGGGCTCTGGAAGGCATTGTACATGAAGAAGTCATTACACAATGTGTAACGCAGCATATAGATGTATGTTTGGAGATTATACCCACCTATTGGAGCTGATTAGATGTGCATGTTAGAATGTCAACATTCAGGAACGTTGGAACCTCTAACTTTATAGAAAACACATTTTACCAAATTGGGTTACAGCAAAAAAAAAAAAGCAGCCTGTCCGCCGTTTCCTCTTCTACCGCCGTCGTCTCGAATGTCCCTGAAACTTCATCCATGTTTGGTGTTTTTGCATCCAGCAGACGAGCCGCACTGACGATGCACACGTGTTTCTCCCGTCTTTCACGCAGGCCACTTGAGTTTCCAGGACTGCTTCGTGACTTCAGGGGTGTGGAACGTGGCCGAGCTGGTCCGCGTGTCGCAGAGTGAGTCATCGCTGTGATTTCTAATATCAGCCGCCGTCTCTGTTTCTGATCAGAACCTGCTCCGAAACGTCCAGCGTCTTAATGTAAAACCTGTGTATTGGAACTGGGTGCAGTTGAGGAATAGCAGGTTTCAAAATAAAGCAGCTCCAGAAATGATCATGCACTGTTAGAGAATTGACAGAGTAAGAAAAATATTTGCAACAATCGGTCTTTGTTATTCAGAGAATACATGTGTTTCCCCTGTGACATCTTTAAAGGAATAATTCAAACCTTTTCAAGATGGAGTTCTGCAGAGAGGTTACAAGCTGTTAATATCTTTCCTGCACTAGGTATCTCTTAGTATGCTTTTATTTTGGAAAGAAAATGCTATTTAGCTGTTCCAAAGAACTAAAAGTGACAGAGAAGATGCAAAACAATAACAATCCTAAACATGCACCCAGAGCTACCATGGAATAGTTTGGACCAAAGCTTATTCATGTGTCAAAATGTCAAAGTCCAGAAGACTTGAAAATATTTTTTTGCAACATTTCAAAAGGAGGGAAAAAAACAAATTGAGGGAAGAGAAATATGTGTTTATCTAAAATCAATCATCTCAGATTGTTAAGAGCAGGGAAGTTATTGACTACACATAACCTCCTCACAGAACCATAAGCTCAGGCTTCCTTAGAGGCAGGTTTCCAAAGTTACAGAAGAAGTTTTTTCTGTCTGAACTGCAGTCAGGCTGAAGCAATTAATCAGATTGATGTAAGTAATCATCATCAATCAATTATTGAAGTCATCGTCAACTAGAGTATACAGACTCTAGAAGAAGTCATTTTACTGATAGAACGACACAGTCAGAGCAGTAAATAACCCAAAACTGTAGAAAAATAAATACAATTTCCATTGAAGATAAAAAAATAACTGTAAATATTTTCTACAAAGAATTCCTCAAGTGGGAGTTTTAGCTTCACTTGGTTAAAAAAAAAGAAAAAAGTCTACTATTAAATACCGTTTGATATCCACATTTGATCAAAAATATCACGCCTACACTGCACTGATGTTGAGCAAAAGTATTTTTTAGCTGGAGATATTTCCTTTGCTGTATATAATCAAGTGTTCACTAAAGGAATGCTGCTGTTGCATTTTATTCAATAAAATGTTTTCTTTAAATTACAAAAGGAATTAAATTATATGTTTATTTGCATTTTTTGTATCTTTAATATTAAGTCAGGAAAGCATAAGTGGTTAAATGAAAAATCTGCAGAAAATGGCAGTTTTTAAACCCGATTAATCGATTAATCGTCAGAATGCTCGACTGATAAAATAATAATTAGCCACAGCCCTAAGCTGTAGAGAAGGTCATCTACTTGCTTGTACATGTAAAGCCCTACCTAAATATAGCTTTTTTCGAATAAAGTTTAGAATGTGTGTGATGGACTCCTGTGTTTGCATGTCTCAGCTCCAGTTGCCACGGCGACAGGCCCCAACTTCTCTCTGGCAGACCTGGACAGCCCAGGTTACTACAACATCAACCAGGTCACCCTGGGACGCCGTTCCATCACCTCCACCCCCTCCACCAGGTACGGCCACCTGCAAAACACTCCTGCTCACTAAGAGCAGCTCTCAAAATGTTTTTCTTTTTTCTTTTTTTTTTAATCTAGATTTTCTGGTGAAGACAAAATGAACACAAAGGCCACATTTTCTTTAGCTAGTGCGGCTAATATGGTTGTAGATCCTTAGCTTAAAGGGGCAGTATTATTTATTTTCCAGGCACATACAGCCATTTTATAGCACAGACAAGCAACTGTTACCGTCAGTTGTTATAAAAATGGTGTATATAAAAATATAGCTTAAAAGAAAATTGACTTTGTAATTTAACGCCTTGAAATCAGGCCTCTGTCTCTTTAAAAACTCCTGCTCTTTCTGAAACTCCGCCTTCAGAAAGTCATCACAACATGGCTCCTCTATTAACTATTTAACAAAATTTTTTACCAGCGTTGCTCTGAGAAGTAGCTTCTATAATGAGTTCAGCAGATGCGCAGTTCCAACAAATGTTTGCTAATTGCTGCTGGCTAGTCTGAAGGAGCTGAGTGAGGGAGGGCTGCTCTGTGAGGCGGAGGCTCTCAGGAGGAGCTTTGTCCTTGAAGGCGGAGCTAGGTCCGCCCGGGAGGTTTTGCACAGCTAAATGGTTGCCATGGGAGATTAAAGGATTTCTCTAACATTCATGAAAGAATTAAATCAACACTCCAGTTATGTAACATGACATAAGATTCAAAAAAGGTAATTATACATAGTACTGCCCCTTTAAGTCAGAGATTTTACAAAAAGGTACCAGGACTTTTAAAATCCAAAAAATCGGTATCGGCAGATCAGACTTTTTAAAGATTGATCGGCTAGAAAATTGCAATTGGTCGATTCCGTAATGCAACGAATCACAATATGAATGTGTGCAGATTGTAGAAAGGAATCCTTGGAAAGAGAACATACGGGATTCTTGAGTTTCCAACCAGCCTGTCGGATGCCTTTAGCTGATGTCTTGGTGTGTCTCTAGCACTAACATCATCAGGTTCTTTAGTAGTTTCTCAGTACTTTTCCTGCTCTGCTTCTGATTCTGGTCTTTCTTTCCCCTTCTCCTTCCTTCCTTCCTTACTAATTTCGACTCATTGCCTCTCCTTTTCCCCCGCCAACCTGTCTGCTGGCCCGTCTGTGTTTGTGTCTGTTTTTACTTCTCGCTCTCTTCTACTTTCTCCTCCCGTTCGTCTTACGCTGCAGGACTGAAATGGAGCTTTATGCAAGTCTCCCACGGAGGTAGTTACACTCTCTGCAGAGAACTCTTCCCCCGATACTAATGTAACACAGATCCCTCCATCGCACTCGAGCAAAACGCAACAACACGCACGCCGTCACTCATACATCTGCATGCTGTACATTTGCAGTCCCCTCTTCCACTCCCACTCCCCTACTCCCCGTTATTTTATTGGTCACAGATGTATAAGAAGCCGCCAACTCGCACAACAATGCATTTCAGGCTCAACCACTTGTGTGTTTTCTAATGGGAGGCCACTTTGGGCCAACATATTATTAATATTCTAGCCCTGTTCTTGTCACACTGTCTCCAGCTGGCTTTCTCTGACCCCCCAACTCCCCCCGGCTGCAACATAATATTAAAACAACACACTAAACACAAATCTTGACACAAGAACTTTTTATTGTTCTTGATTTTTATGTAGACCCCTGTTCTAACTCCAAGGGAATTACACAGCCACGTCAGCCCTCCACGGTCCCGGGAATAATGCATGAACATTTATTAGAACCTCAAACACGATGCCTTGCAGAAAGCATTCGCCTGCCTTTTATGGCAGTACAGTCACCAACTGGATGTTTTTATCGGGATTTTATTAAATGGACCAGCTTATAGGAGTGAATGATGTTGAAGTGAAGAGAAAAAAACTACCTCAGAGTTTCGAAACAACTGGAGACGCACCGATCCGATATTAATATCTGTATTGGTCCCGATATTGAAAAAAAAATCTGAATGTGACAATGTGCCTGATCCATAAGGGCAGATCTATTCAGTTTAGTTCTGTGCTTTGTGCTCTGAATGACGTCATGCTTTATTATTTTACATTACATTTAGAATTCCTAATTCCACTTTCTGAACCATTTCAAAGAAGAAGAAAAGTTTGTTGTAGTTTATTACATGTCCTAGGAAGTCAACCTTTTGTTTTTTTTTTTCAGTTTCAGTTTGTTATTTATTTAACTTTGACTCCTAATACTCCTAATTGTACCGACTGAACAAATTAAAATAGTTTTTGCATGTTTAACTAAGTTTGTGAAACTGTCGGTATATTAAAGTGCTCTGTACTGGTGCAGAGTTACAAAATAAATTTGTAATTCAGTAAATTTATGTTTTTAGTTGATTTCATTTTTCTGCATCGGATTGGTAGATACTGAACCTCAGATATAGATATCGGTATCAGTTTCAGAAATTTAAAAAGTGGATCGGTGCGTCCCTAAAAGTTGGGTGTGGATTACTCTGGGACTCCTAGATAGAAATGGAAAAAGTCAACAAGTTGCCTTTAGAGGATTGTTTTAAAATAGCAGGGCTATGCTATAAAACAATACCCCAAGCTTTGAGCATCTATAAGTTAAGCTTGGATGATATATTGACTTTATCGAACAATCCATGAAGATTAAATTTTTTAGAAAAGCTGGATTTTTTTTCCGCCATTGCACTGCTGGACTAGGGCCTCTGGGAAAGAAAATCTGACTTTAATCTTGGAATTCTAACTTTTTTTCTCGAAATTCTCACTTTTTCTGAGTTCTTTTTTCTTTCACAATTCTTACTTTTTTCCTCAGAAAATGAATTAGTTTTACTTTTGTGTAACCAGGTTGTTGCAGATTTCTGCCCAGGTCCCTGTTTAAAAATGAGATTTGAATCTCATTTTTTACCAGGTTAAATAAATGAAATTAAAAAAAAAACGGAATTCTGACTTTAATCTTCTGAGAAAGAAGTCAGAATTATTTTTTATTTTTCCAGTGGTCCTAATCCTCTTCTCTAGGTTCCAGCATCATGATTTGGTGTTGCATGCCACACATTTCAGATTGTAATGACCAAAAAGAAAAGACATTTCTCCTTACATTTCACACATGCTGTGTTGGCCTATCATATCTAAACCCGATTGTGGGTTTGAGTGTGACAATGGTGTGTGAATACTTCTGCGAGGCATCCTGGGCAGCAATGCGCAGTGACATCACAGATATAGCACCTTCACCTGGTTCCCTCTTGAACACTTTGAAAGCAGTGTGTAGTCATGTTCGTCTCCGTCTCTTTCAGCTCCAACAAGCGTAAGTCCATCGACGACAGTGAGATGGAGAGCCCTGTGGACGATGTGTTTTACTCGGGCCGCTCCCCGGCCGCCGGCAGCAGCTCCCAGTCTAGCGGCTGGCCCAATGACGTGGATGCAGGTATTGGTTCTGGAAGTTTGCTATGCTGAGCGCCTCCGGAGGCCTCGACAAGACACTTAGCTCCCCTCGTCATTTTTATTTATTTTTATTTTTCAAGCTCAGAGGGGGTTTTCTTTTGGACTGAAAGGAATAGTTTGACATTTTTGGAGATTTGCTTTTTCACGTTTGTGATTTCCATGTTCTGTAAATTCTCTAAAAAATATATTTTAGAAACGGAAACAGCGATTCTCGGTGAACCACTGATCCGAAAATGACAAATTTTAGAGTAAAAATCAAACTTACAAGCAGTTATCGAAGAGAGCACACAACTGAAATCATTTTTAATACGTAGACTTCATTGAGAATTGTCTTCAATCCACATAAAAGGACAGTTTTAGTATGTAGAGTGTCCTTTTATATACACTCTGTTTAATATTTGTTACATTTACTTTAACCACATTCTTCTTGCCACTTCTTGCCCCTGACAAACTTCCAGGATTATTCTGACTGGATATTTAACTTCTTGTCTTGACAGAGTTTATCTTAGCAAATCAAACTTTTAAGTGTATTCAAAAAAGTTTAGTAAGTACTGTCCGATTAAAAAACGATAAATATCTTTGTTGTTGAGCTCAGATCTATATTTACAATTAGTAGCAAAAAGGGTTTTTGAATTGAAGGTGTTACTTATTTTGTCAATATGTACTTTCTTATTAAAATGCAATTAATTACAATTAACTCTATTAAACATTTTAATCTGGTCCCACTATTAATGATAATAAGTTTGAGTCAGGATGTGGGATTTTGATCCTGTGTGTTGTGTAATTGTTCCATCCTTTAGAAAGTGTAGCTCTGATAAATGATCATAATAAAAAACGACATTAACATCCTTAACGAGTGTATGTATACTTTTGGCCATGTCTGGTTCGTTTTTACATCTTATAGTAACTTGTGATCCTCTTTTATGGGAGGGAGAATCTTCCAGAAATGTCAAATGTTTCCTTAAATCTCAGTAGAAAGATTTTCTTTATATGTTTCAATCCTAAAGCAGAAACCACATTTCACCTTCTGCCAGAGAAAAAAGAAATTGTTTTGTTGTGTTTGTGTTGCATTGCCCCCCGCTCTTTCTACCTTTACTTCCCCATCATTCCCATTCTCTACCTCCAAACCACTAAACTTCTATCAAAGAGCCTCCAGAGCCAGAGGATCAGTCTGTTTGCCACAGTTTCCCCCACTGGCATACCTATTTGCAGACGCTTAGCCTTCATAGTGCGAATATTTTGGGAAATGTTTTGAACAAATTGATTTTGTCAGCTGAGAGGTATGTCACAATTCTAATGAAGCAAAAGTTAGATATTCAAAAGTCGCTGCGATATCTGGAAATGTGTCCAGTGTGACACTTTATATAATCACACAGTTTGTTATGCAAGATCTCCATAAACTAAAAGTGAAGTGATTTTTATCTTGCAACAGTACAGCAGAGTGGGTTTGACTTTTAATTGTCTTCTGTATATTCTTCATGAGTAAGAAATATACAGTTTACTTCAGTTATTGCTCTTAGATTCGCCAAAAAAGAACTTAAAGATCCCTGAGACCTTTCAGAAAAACAACAAAGTGAAAGTTTTGTAATGGCCTAGTAAAAGCTACGACTTCAATCTGATATTGACTATGTGGAATGACCTTAAAGAGCTGGAGAAATTATCCAGCGTGGCTAAATCAGAACTATTCTGCTATTGGGGTTTGCCAAAATGTCTCCACAGTAATGTAGAATACAATGTAAAATATATTGCCAGTTGCCAATGCTAGCGTAGAAGAACCAGTTATTAGGTTTGGTGGGAAGTTACTTCTTCACATTGGGCTGGGTTGATTTGATTAGGGTTTTTTTACCTTAATAAATTATTTAAATGTTTAACATCTATTTCTGAAACACAGTAAATCAAAACCAGTAGAAACCCATCAGGGGGAAAATAGTTTTATACTGTGTAGTAAACTGCAGAACTAACACTAGGTCTCATTGTGTTTTATGCTTTTTCCTAAGTTTTTTCCATGTAATAAAACAACTCTGAAGTCCGTAGCTTACATCCAAAACTAATATAGTTACCCAAGTTAGTTAACTTTTAAGTACAGGAAGTGACGTTAAATGCTGGGTTGAAGTGAATGTTTTCCCTCGGTGGAACTTCACTTTACCTTAAAATTTCAGGCGAGTAATAAATTTTAGTAAGCTTTTTCTTTTCAAAACAAATATGTGGTTTTAATTTCTTGTTTCCAGTAATGCTAAGCTAGCAAAACTTTCTTGGCGGTATACGCTAATGAGTAATAAATAGGCCTGCTGTCTTTAGCTTTAAATCTTTAGCAGCAAACTCCAAAGTCTTCCCCATCAATTAAATGCTCTAAAATGTGGAAAGCAAATCTTTCTAAGTGTATAGGGCAGTATTTAAAGAATATTTTTAACCTTAAATTAGCAGTTAGCATACTTAGTTTAAACACTGAAAGTGATGTGTAAAAGCTAGGTTGATGAGAAAGTAACACTTTTTCTGCTCAACATATATGAGATGCAACATAATTGTTACATTCTGTAATTCCAGTAGCAAAAAATTTAACCATTTGATTGTCTACACAGTAAACAAACTGTATTTTGTTGTCCACCATTTACCATTAATTGTGTCATGCTAAGCTAGCAAGGGGTAAAAAGAGCTAACTCGACAATAAGCAAGGCTGTTCATATCTGGGTTTCCTTAACTTAATACTCTTTAAATCTCTCTAAGATGTTTATTCCACAATATTAGCAAGGATTGCTAATATCCTTGCTAATGTCAGCAAGGATATTAGGAAGGATTGTCTGATATTTTATATTTAAATAACCTTGAGGGGAAAATAGAATAGTTTCATAAAAATATTTAAAATTAAAAAATATTTTTTTCATTAATGTAACATACCACATGTATTTTCTATTTTGATGTTAAATACATTTCTATTAAAAAACGTAAAAAAAAAAAAAGAAAGAAAGAGAAACGCACAACATGATTAAATTGCACTGGTTTATTTATGAAGTTTAAATATATAAAAAGCAACAATTGTTGCACTGCTAATTCATCTGCTATATGAATTATTTAAACTTTGTTAGCAACATGTATCCATTTCCTCTGCAGAGGTACACCAGGAATAGCAGGATGCTCTGTATCATATAAAAACATAAATCAGCTATTAATTTAAATTTGGGTTATTCTTCATTATTAGTCATAATTTCCACATCATCTCTATCATAACTTCCTCTTGTTGCTCTAGACGCCCTCTGAGTCTCACCATTCATGTCCGTCTCCTTTGTCCAGCCTCCCACCGAAGCAACACCAGTTTAACTCTCCTTTTTCGTGCGAAGCTCTAACCTTTCGCTCTGTTTGCTCACAGCACTGTCAACCATCACGATGGCTATCTCATCAAATGTATTTACAATGTGACTTCACTGGTGTAGCATTTGACTGAAGGGATTCACTTCAGGAAACTCCCTCTGCTGCGCTTCCTTTATGATACTGCCAGCAGTCGTGATGTAACTGTTTTACAGACGTTTGCTGCGCTCTATAGCATTAAAATCCCATATTGCTCATTATTTAACCAGCCCTGTTTCTCTCTCCCTCTCTCTCTCTTTTTTTCCACCTGTCTCTCTCTCTGTGTGTCTGTCATTATCTCTCCTCCCCTCTTCCATTGTTAACTCTTCCCTTTCTCCCCTGTTTGGCCTTTCAGTGCAGCACCATTTGGCCAGTGTGCAGGAGAGGAAGATTAAGCATGAGAGCGATGGAGTGCAGTTTCCTTACCATGGTTAGAACATTAAACATTCTACTGTGTACATGTATACATTGCTCTCCTTCCGCTCACAACACCCTCAGCCTGTGTATGCACCTCTGTCTGTCTGCCTTTATCTGCGAGCTCTCTGAGCTCTTCCATCCCGTCTTTCCTCTTCTATTTTCCGCTCCTCTTCCTCTCCCTGTTTTTATGTGTCCTGTTCTCTGGCTCTGTTGCTGCTGGGTGGGGTTGTGTTTCTACCAGATGTCTGCTGCTGTCCATTGTGGGTTCACCAAACGTCTTCTTGGTAGCCCAGTAGCTCCATAACGTCCACCACCTGTCTGCCTCAGAGATGTCGCTGTGATTGTGTGTGGGAAAGAACGCAAATGTGCGCTGGATGCACATGTATCTCCAGCACATTTCTAACATATGTGAATGCTCTGGTGTTTCTGCAAGTGTGATTTTTATTGGTATTTGTTTCACTGTGTCCAAACAGCACATTGTTATCACACCACATGCTTCTGAAGTAAAGTTTCCACGAACATTTGCCTCAGTGGTTTAGTATTTTTATTATCATTTTATAAAATTAGATAACAGTCTCCACGTTTTGTTTCGTTACAACCACAACTTCAACGTGTTTGATTTGGATTTTACATGACAAACCAACACAAACCAGTGAAATGTTTTTGAGAAATGGAGAAAAAATAATACATGTCCTTCTATGTCTATGTCCTTACTTTGAAAAACAAAAGCCTTTGGTGTAATTACAGCTCCAAGTTATTAGGCGTTTGTGTTTACCAGCTTGACACTTTTACAGACTAAGATTTTTGCCCGTTCATCTCAACAAAATAACTCAAGTTGAGTCGGATGGCATGGAGAGTATCTCTGAATTACCACAGATTCTGAATTTGGATTATAGCCCAAGCTTTGATATTGATCATCATATAGTTGTCACTGGGTCATTGTCCAGCTGGAAGGTGAGCCTTCGTCCCAGTCTCTTGTCTTCTGCAGCCTCTAACTTGTTTGCTTCCAGTGCTGCTCTGTTTAGCTTCATCCATCTTCTCGTTACTTCTGACTGGCTCTGTTGTTGCTGCGTCATGCAGCCGTCTCAGTGTTTCACCTTGATGATGGTTTATTTAGATTAATGTGCAGTATTAGTTTTCTATTGTGTTTTGTATGTAAAACGTCTCAGTTGACCAGGATATCTTCTTCCACATGCTGTGTTCACTACACCGTGTTGGACTTTCATAAAGCCCAGATTTGTGGAGTTTGTGGCTAATTGTCATCCTGTCAACAGATTCACCCACCTGAGGTGTTGATCTCTGCATTTCCTCCAGAGTGATCACAGGCCTCTTGGCTACTTCTTTGGTTAACTTCTTCTCCCTGACCTGTCTGTTGTGTTCTTTGACCTCTGATGTTTGTTCACTCTTGTTCTCTGAAGCCCTTTCTCCTCTGTTGTCAAGTCTCACTCTAGCCGGTTAATGTTTGATTCGGTTTGAGCCAAATTGGCCATGTCTCCATTGGTAGTGAGTTCCTCTCAGTGGGTGTGAATGTGGGCAGGAGCATGGGGGGGACGTGGGAAACTTGGAGGAACTGTGGTCAAAACTCCACAGCTATCCCTGTGGAGCTTTAAGCGTTCACCCCTACGTAGATGCTCAAAATGTCTACCAAGAGATTTCTCTGAAATTTCTTTGAAATCTCTTAGTATATTTGTTCTTTGTCCTGTCCACTTGACTCTGGATGTGCTCTTCTGCCACAATTGATAGAAAGATTTAGACCACAAGGTTTCACCATGGAGTTATCAATTTACACCTCGCCATCCTGTCCAACTGCTACAGTCTTGATGTAGATTGATAATGGTGGTTGAGATGTTGACGTAAATTCACGGACTAAATCATCGATTGCAGTCTGCCGCCAATCAATATACCCTTGGGTGGCCAGTTTCTCTTCAAACTCTCTTTATACTTGCTCGTTGCTGATCGCCCCGTCCAGTCGTTTAATCCACAGGCCATTAAACAAAAGTAGTCTGCCGCCAATCAAACCGCTTGCGTACAATACTCAGCTAGATTCTGCATGGATGAACTGCTCAGGATCTGGAAATGGAGACGAGTCTGGCCGTCACTGAGTGGGGGAAGAACTGGTTAAAAGAACATTAGAGAAGAAGCTAAACAAACCTCTGCAGCCTTCAGAGAACTAATAGATTATTACTCAGGCAGAATCTACTTACTAAGATTTCTGAAGGCGATTCAGCGACCTGGGTTTCAGTTAGGGTTGTCAGAATAAAGGGAAAACAAAAATGCACAGAAAATAAAACAGAAAACTACACTGAAGTTTGTGGTTGTAACACGAGGAGACGTGAGAAAACCCAAGCCTCCTGCAAGAGACATCGGCAAGGTAGAGAGGATGTGAGTGAAGCTTCTTCGGCACCTCATCCAGCTGGTTGTTTAGACAGAGCTGTTTGGGGGCTGCGGCCACCTGCCCCAGGCCTGCCTCATCTGTCTGAGAGAGGCAGCAAGAACAAAACAACACAAGATCCAAACAAACCAAAACCAAAGGTACTCAGGTGTGTCATCAGTGCACAAGGCACCTTCTGTCTCCGAGCCATGCTTACTCACCGACACACACAGACACACACATGCTCACACAGAAAAGAACTACATTAGAGCTCTTTAACTGATTTACATTCTCACACACATACAAACACACACCCCACACCAGTCTGGAGAGGAACAGCGTTCCGGTCCAGATGGCAACTCCATGTGTCTACAGCAAAGGGAGCTACTGGGTTACAGCAGACATCTGTTCTGGAGATGGTGGTGGTGGTGGTGGTGTTGGGAGTGAGAGATGTGGAAAAAGGAGAAGAAGGGAGGAGGGCAGGAGAAGGAGGGAAGAGGAGGGCCTCTGCCTCTGCCTGCTCTGGAGGTGAATCTCTACCTGAATGAAAGGCTCTGAGGCATAGCAGGTGATCATGTAATCCATCATGAAGTCTGTTGTGTCCCACTCAGCTCTGCTCTGCTTCTCCTTCTGCCTCGCTCGCTCTTGCTGCTCTGTGGTGGGGAAAGTCAGAGTGTTTGGGTGAAGAGGGAGTGGCTCAGGTTCCCCCGTGCATTTGTGATATTGACAGAGTTGGAGCAAATATGTCTTTTGCAGAAAACGTGATGTTTCAATGACTGTACTGCTGTCCTGATCTTCTCGCCTGCTAACAAAAGCCACGAGGGAACGGCAGCTGTCCAACATACACTGTTGCTTTTATTCACCTGAAGCTTATTTGTTTCGCTGTTTCTCTCTGAGCGCGTGCGCGCTCGCTAGCCGACCGGTTCAGCGGCGGTTTGTGTGGTCGCTAGCTTGTTAGCGTGGCAAGACTGCAGGGTCATGGGAGCAATTGGCTGCCAGGCTGCCTGTGCAGTGTGCCAGGAGTAGGACACAGAAATAATGAAGAACAAACAACTGTTTTGTATGTGTGTACATACACACTGTAAGAGAGAGAGAGAGAGAGATCAGAGTAACTTCTGTTAGCTCTATTAGACAAAGCTTTCACTGGGCATCTGGGCCTCATTTGCTGTTCCTCGCTGATATACCACCAGATATTTCATCAACATAGTGACTAATTAGGAATCATCACAGGGTCTAAAAACAGTATGTATAATTTAAAGTTATTTATGAATAATAGGCTGCTTATAATTGGCTCTGGCACGCGGAAACCTGTAGTCGCAGAGGAACTGAAAGCTAGCGGGTAATTCTTTTGGGTGCGTGGGATTTAGTTTTCCCTCTTTGTTTGATCAAAGTTCTACATGCGAGTGGAAACTTTTTTTTTATTATTCTTGCACGATTCTGTGTGATGTTGGTTGTTTGAAAGAAAGTTGAAATTATAGCATATTTAGTATTTAGAATGTCTAGTTTGGTATGAGCTGCATAAACACTGTATCTTACATTTCCCATGATGCAACGGTATAATCCTCACTCCTCCAGTTGGTGAAGATTGTTTTGTTTTTTCCCCCTCTCAAATCCAAGCTCAGCCAACCATGATGGCATCACTTTTACATCATCAGAGTTTACGTACTTTTGCAAATGTCTCCCTTGGGGCACTGAACGCATCACACAGCAGACGAGGGTTTTCACAACGAACCGGAATGCAGATATCCGTGGCGTTTAAAATAAATAAATAAATAAATAAATAAATAAATACTGATTTCTGATAAAGGTATGCAAAAAGTAAAATCAAATGTGTTTGTTGTGTTTTTCTTTTTTTTAATCTCAGATGTCTAGGATTTGATCTGCCCATGCCAGCAGATTCAAAATTCGTTTTAAGCATCATAACATGAGCTGAAATAAGAACAGGATTGAGAATTTTTGACCCGTCGTCCCAGGATGTGACGTCAGAGAGTAAATGAGTAAATACTGACTAAAAGAAAGACTAAATGATGATGAAGTTGACATTTTATACTGTTTAGCATCTTATATCTGCGCTTAACATAATTAGCATAGCTAGCGTTACTACTGCAAATGATGCTTTTTTATAATCTTTTAGGACCACATTGTAATTATGAATGTTTCCTTTTAAATAGAAAATTTGCAGTAAAACACAAGCCATGTTTTTTTTTCTTTGTCATTTAAACATCATAGTAAGTAGGGTCCCAAACTTACAGCATCATTTTACTGCCAAACAGACACTAAACCAGTGTGTTAAACCTGCACAGGTCTTCAGGGATTCCCCTTTCTGTTGTTGGGAACAGATTAAAACATTTTGCAGACCAACAAACAGAAAACATTCAACCTAAAAAGTTAGGAAACTTTTATTACAGTGAGTGTTAAACACAATAACACTTTACAATAAATTATTCCTTCCTGCTTTGTATCAGTCAAATATTGCACTTTATTTTACTCCTGGGTAGGCAAAAGGAAAATAGTTTTCTTTAAAATTATTTTTTAAAAGGGGAAAAAAATAATAATAATTTTCAATTTGCCGATTTTTGCCTGGGTCACAAAAGGTTTGGACACCTGTGGCGTAGACTGACTGAGGGGCAACAAGACAATGTTTCCCAGTCATGTGGCATCTCATCATAAAAATATTCCAAATATGCAGCGCTATGTTATACAGCACACAATTCATTGACTTAATTCAACAGTCGTTTGCAAGTAAAGTACGTTTTGCTTTTTACCTGTTTCATCGTCTTCATCTGACGTTCCTCGTTTTAATTCCAACTTCCTTCCAACACTCTTTTTACTTTGCCGGTGTCCCAGTGAGCTGACCTGCTACGTTGGTGCGTCAGGAGTTTGTCTCGGTCCAAACTCAGCCTGTTTCCATCTGAGCCTGAAAACTGTTCAGGTTTTCTGCTCATACATGTGATCGTCTGGTGGTCAAAAAGTCACTTAAAGTCCTGAAGTGATTGACACCCGATGCACAAATGTAAACCTTTGACCAGAGCTCTCGTCTTGATTGGCGTCTTTAACAGTATAATAAACTTGTTTTTCCTACTTATGCAAACTTCCCACATTTCCCTTCACACGTTGCTTTTTTAAAAAGTTATTCTCACGCTATCATCACACTATTCGTTACATAACGTGCTAATATGACACAGACTAAAATAAAATATTCCAACCAGATGGATGTCACCTTATTATTTTTTTGTGTGTGTTTAAGGCTGATCACACCTTCTTTCTTTTTCTGTTGTTGTTTTATCATGTTACCAGTGAACAAGATGTATAATCTGCGCCTCACCTCCCCTCCTACATGTGGCGATAACCGCGTGGCCGAGCATAAGTGTCGGCTCCCACCTTTTTTTTTTTCCCTCTCCTTGATCCTCGGTGCCCACACAGGAACAGCTGCACCCGCACCGCCGAACTCTCTGGGTAAACGGCGACCGATGATTCCCAGCGCAGCATTTAAAAAAAGCTCCAGCTTCACAGAAATCTGCTGTTAGACTTTATACACTCTGCTCGTAAAGTCTATTTCCACATCTCTTCGGGCTGTGTTGCAGTTGCCCGCCGTCTTTATTTGACTCTGTTTGTTTTATATGTGTGAATATTGGGCCATTTAGTAGTTTACGGGCCTCTCGCTTCTCTGTTTATCACTGTATTCTTTCGGGTGAATTCAAAGCAACATGAGCTCAGCATGTTTCAGGGAGAAAGTTGATTTTCTTTTTTTTTTTCGTTGTTGCTGATGGATTTTTTTATTTATTTTTTTTTTGTATTTTCCTAAATATTCCCAGTGTAAGGGATCGCTCTTGTTTTGGGGCTTTTATGACAGCGTATATTAAACATTGTGGTTCCAAATACACCATTTGGAGCTCCTTCTTAAACCCAGGAAGTCTAAATTGTGCCCTTGGTTTGCCATACATCAAAATAAATTCCCTCAGCATGGACCACACCAGCCCTTCATCACAGAAGAGAACCTCTTTTATCTGCGGCGCTCACACTTATGGCCATGTTTCTGGTCCGCCGATGAGCCAAGCCTTTACTTTAGTGTGCCCGTTTTTTTATATATATAATTTTTCTTTTCTTTTTTTTTACACAGCCTTTTAGCCACTCTGACATTTATAGACGCCCGGGGACACTTTATTGTGTTCATCAATGTGTGCCGTCACTCCTCTTCTCCCGCTTAACTTCTTCCATTTTTCTCTGGCTCCCCCACGAAGCGTTTGCTGGCAGCGTGCCCAGCGCTCGCCACTCCGCCTGAGCGACGTGTGTGTGTGTGTGTGTGTGTAGGTGTGTGTGTGTGTAGGTGTGCAGTAGAGGGAGTAAAAAAAATAGCTGGAGCACTTTTAATGAAATACAACATGTCTCGAGGCGGCTGCGTACAATGCCTGACAGTCAGAGCTGCATCAGAGGATCAGTTGGTGTTTGTTTTGGCAGGCTCCTCTGCAGCTATATGTAGCTGCACAGGTTGTGCTGGCATCAGACGGAAAACGCAGCCTGCCCCAGATATGAGGCCGTTCAGGATCCCATTCATTTCTAAAGCGTTGTAGTGAGCCGGCTGGACGGGCATGTTTGTTTTGACTCGAGTTCCTGAGGCTCTCTGTAGCAACGCTGCGGTTTGCTGTGCCTTGCAAAAAGAGATTCACATCCCTTTAACTTCCCCCCCATTTTTTTCATCTTATGACCAGAAACTTTAAAGTGTGTTATTAGCAATTTTTTTATGGCATATAAACACAAAGTAGGGGATAATTTTGAGGTGACAATTATTCATGGTTCTCACTGCTTCTGACTGTTAAAACTCAGAAAAGTGTTTTGTATATTTATGTTCAACACACCTAAAACTCTTATGCCCCAAAATCAAACCGCTGTCAAAAAGGCATCTATCTGTGATTTTAATCTCACTAAAAACACCGTCCACATTGTAAAATATGGCGGTGGCTGCGTCATACTGTGGGGATGAGTGTTTTCAGCACAAACAGAAGATGGTTCTTTGTTTGTAGCCTTAAGTAGAATTGAGACCATAACCATGGAAAGATGTGCTAGGATGGGCTAGTTAAAGTACAGACAACAGTCATGTTGCAAATTTGTGTCAACACTTAAAAACTGATGTTCATGGGGGTGCTGTGGTGGGCAATCCATGTGTTGAGGCCTTAGTCCTCGTGGCGGTGTTCGCAGGTTCGATTCCCGACCTGGCGACATTTACCACTTGTCCTCCCCTTCTCTCATTCCCCTCTTTCCTGTTGGACTACTTTCAAATAAAGGCCACTAGAGCGAACAAAACCTTCTAAAAAAAATCTGATGTTTACAAATGATCTTCATCCAATCTGATTGAACTTGAACTATTTTGCTCAGAAGAAAGGGAAAAACTTCAGTTTCCAACCGTTTAAAGCTGGTAGCCATCTATCCTAAAAGACCTGCAGTAGAACTGGGCGATATGGACTTAAAGTTTTATCACCATATTTTCAGGTACTATTGTGATAATGATAAAAGTGGCACTAAAAACCATTTATTACTAATTTTTAAAGTAATTTTATGGCTGGGTCAGCATGGCACAGCAATCATAGCCCCACAAAACATACAAAAGTGTGATTTGTATCACTAAGTTGCACACAGTAACTGTATTTGATTATATTTATAAACGTATTGATATTTATTGACACGCCATTGAACAAAAAGTGGCTAAAACAAAACAAACAGACCCGACAATAAGAACACTTCTGGGGGGTTTCAAACATCACTGATTGGAATTTATCGTGGGAACGATAAATCAAAATTCTTTTTTTTTCTTTTAAAGATTTTTTTTACTTTAGTGGCCTTCATTTGATAGTTAATTGACAGGAAAGTGCATAATGAGAGAAGGGGGAAGACATGCAGCAAAGGTCGCCAAGGCTGGGAATCAAACCTGCGACAGCTGCGTCGAGGACTAAGGCCTCCATATGTGGGTTGTGCTTAACCCCTGCACCAACACAGCACACCCCCGATAAATCAAAATTCTTATGAGAAATGTATCACACTAAACAATAAATGATACGATACATCCTGGGTGATGCAGCTTAAAAATTAAAAACTTGTTAATTTGTCAAACCTTCCTTCTGCAGGTTGGCTTGAATTTAGAGTCGAAATAAATACAGGCGGTAAAACACTCTTGTCGAATAAGACAAGAGGGCTGACATCAGTTTAAACTGTGGAAGCCTAAGAAGTGCATTGGTGTGAAAAAAAAATCCCATTTTCCACAAACTGAAATCTTCAAAAACAGAAAAGTGGATAAATTGCGATAAAATCGATGCATCGCCCAGCCCCAAACCGTAGCTGTTAGTTCAACCAAAGCTGCTCTCTCAATGTATTACAGGTGGTCTGAATGCCAACATTCTCTGAAAAGCAGTCATGATTTTTTTATTTCATTTTACAACTATTCACTACTTTGCATTGATCTCTCATTTGATAGCATTGATATTTGTAGCTGTAACATGAAGAATGAGTGTGATAAAGTTCTAGGTGGTGTGAAAACCTTTGCAAGGCTCTCTATCTCTGAGCTAGTTTGATTTGTTTTAAAAAAGTTACCAATGTGAGGATAGAAACACGATAGTTAGATGTTGTGTTATTGAGTCCCGTATCGGTGGGCATCTTCCAGCTCTCCTCTGTCCTGAAGCTAAGCCCCTGGCCTCTTGACCTCCACCCCCCCCCAACCCAAACCTTCCTCCCCTCTCTCCCGTCAGCTTTTTTCACGCTGCTGCTTTAAAACATGCCCTCTCACCGGACCCTCACCCCACTCCCCCTCCTCCGTCTGGTACGGTCCACTGACTGAACACCAACGTATGGAGAACCAACCCAAAGGAAGCCCTATGTATGTCAAGATGGACGTCGGAATCAATGAGCAAACCAATCAGTCAGTCAATCAATCAGTCCGTTGATTACAATCGTAATTATTTGCTTCTTTTCATCAAATTGAGGAAATCTGATCCAGTAGTTGATTTTTTTTCTATCTTTGACTTGATCTGATTTTTCTTGAGTAGAGTCGAAGTAAGCAAAAAGCAGCCATGTTTGATTAAAACCTCGTCTCTGTTCTGCCATTCTGTTGATCCCCTTTTCGCCAGGACTCTCGTCGCCTGGTTCTCATAAGAAGCTGGGGAAATTCGATTTCAGCGCCCTGTCCTCCCAGACGAGGTCCCCCCGCATGGCGTTCACCCACCACCCACTGCCAATGCTGGCGGGAGTGAGACCAGGTGAGACCAACCCAACCAAACCAACAAACCCCCCCAGCTCCCTGATCGCCCACACCCTCCAACCCCTTCCTCTTCACCATCTCCTCCTCCCTTTTTCCAGGCCCTCCCTACCCCCCTACCCTTTCACACCCACCCCTCCCCCTCCTTACTGCGGTTTAGAGGTGGGGGGCATGAGTGCGGTTGGGAATCTGAAGCCGGCACGTTGCTCTGTCGTGTGCAGGTGGTGGTGTTGGTGGCGGAGCTTCTGGGGTCTCTGGGTGTGGTTTTGTTTGGACCTTTTCTGGGCCTGGCTATTGGTGGACAGTTGTTGGTGGAATATCTGTGCTGCTCGGTGTATTTCTTAGAGCATTGAAGTGGTTCTGGATGTCTTTTTTTTTTCATCTGTCTACTCTTCTTTTGAAACTTGAACTTTACATCTGTTTCAGATTCGATTGCAGTGCCACGCAGAAGTTTTCACGCTTCAGCTTTTGTGAATTCTTTGCAACCACAAACCTCTGTGTGTTCTGTTAGGATTTTAAAGGGGGCAGTATTATGTGCTTTCCAGGCACATTGTGTCATTTTATTGCACAATCACATAACTGTTAACTCCAGTTGTTATGAAAATGTTATATCAAATATGACTTAAGAGAAATTTGACTCCTGGTCTTTCTGAAAGTCCACCTTCAGGAAGTCATCATAACATGGCTCCTCTATTAACCCTTTAGCAACATTTTTACCAGTGTTTCACTGAGAAGTAGCTCCTGTAATGAACTCAGCAGGTTTGCAGATCCACCAGGTGTTTGCTAATCACTGCTGACTAGTCTGAAGGAGCTGAGTGGAGGTTCTATGGGGGAAAGCTGCTCTGTGAGGCGGAAGCCTATAAACTGCACCTCCGAGGAGGAGCTTCACCTCAAAGGTGGAGCTAGATCTACCCAGCTCAATCTTTGCCATAGAGATTAAATTATTTCTCAAACGTGCAAGAGAAAATATGTTATTCTTGGTGAGGGAATAACGTTGTATAACATTATATAAAGTTCAAAAAAGTCAATATTACATAATTTTGCCCCTTTAAGCGCTGAACCAGTACAATGTCGTATGTAATTGTGAAGTAAACGGAAAATCCAGCATTTTTAACATCTTCACTGTGAAATATGGTGGTGGCAGCATCTTGCTGTGGGGAGGATTTTCTGCAGCACAGACAGAGGAAAAACTTTCACTCCCAAATTGTTGTTGCTTTAAGAAGGAAAAATAAACAGTTTTCAACACTTCTTACAGTTACATCTCTAAAAATGTAACAGCGTGAGTTGATTAAGCCTGCTCAGTCCATCCTTTGTTGAAGCACCAGCAAAATTCAAGTCCTGCTCCTGATTCTCTACCAGATTTCAGTCTTCTAGACTTTGACTAGGCCATTCTAGCACACACTTCTATAGGCTTGTTTTCACAATTGCCCCGTTTTTAGCTCTGTCCATCTTCTAATCGACTCTACCCAATCTCCTTGGGCAAGAATCATCTCATCATGATGCTGCCACCACTGTGCTTCAGTGTGAAGATGCTGCGTCAGGGCAGAATTAGAGCAGAATTTAACACCAGTTTAACAGACTCATTATAATGTCACTACATTGGAATTCTTCTGCGTTTCTTTGGAAATTAAAGCTAAAAATGAGAAAGAAATAGATTTTTTTTAAAAATATAGATGTTATAATAAATGCAGGTGTTTAATATTTTTTCAGACTTTTTATGGAATAATTGCACCGAATTTGAAAAATAGAAATATTTTTATCAATTTTTCTAGCCATTAGACTGGAACTACATTGTTTTATTTTTTTTATTTTTATTTTTTTACATAATTTTCCAGAAATATCAAGATCCCATAGAAGAAAATCCATCCCATTTTTGCTAAAGTTTTTACTCATAAAACCTAGAAGAAGAAATAAAATGGCGGTTCTATTAAAACATCACCACATTTCTTGTGGTAAACGCTTATCAAATGCTCTAAGTTGACTTGTTTTTGTTTTAAAGTAACATTTGCAGCTATAAAAGAGTTTTAATGACCTGGACTGAAAATAAAAATAGCTCTTCAGATTGCAACGCTTACAAAATTCCTTCCTTCTTTTCCTAAAAAAAAAAAAGGAAAAAAAAAAACTGGACAAGTTTGAGAGCTTTCCATGGCGCTGTCTTTGATTGGTTGAGCAGATTTTTGCAGTTTGATAGAATTAGTGTTTGAACATTTTATTCTAATACTTTACTTGAGTCGGAAAAAAAATTCTGTAAATTCTCCACTTATTTTACTACAGCAGAGTTTCAAACTATGGACACTTTTTTTCTTCCGTAGAACAGATGTGTACTACATGTCAGGCTGTTTTGACGAGCGCTTCCCAAAATTGAAACAAAATAGCCCAGATGATGTCATAATTATTCCGTCATCCCGTCAGCCGGAGCTTGGCATCTTAAATTGTTAGCAGAAAGTTCGCATGACTAAACAGATGAACGGGGATTTTAAAGAGAGAAACATTTAGATTAAACTGAAATCGAAGACGTCCCGGCCTTTGGAGAGAGCCTTGCTTACAATACGAAACAAAAAGTCAGAACACTTCATCTTCTGCTGCTGCTATTTACTCTGTTCACTTTTAATTAGTCCTCTGTGAATCCTGCATATTTATTTTCACATAATCTCTGAGGCTCCCCCCTCCACTGGTGCCAATATTCTGGCAAAAAAAAACAAAACAAAAAAACATCCAAAGTGATTGTTTGCCAAAGACCACAATTCTCCAAATTCATTATCAGCAGTGCGACTGCTAGCGTGCTAATACGACTTAATGCAGTTTTTTTTTGTCTGATTCCTGCGTCAAAACGGCTCCGATTCTGACCCGGCTCTATCACAGCAAAGAAGTTATAGGCATAAATCATCTCTCCCCTGTTTTTATTAATTTATTCAAACCGCAGCGCAGACCAGCTGAGACTTTCTCTGCTTTTCTTTTGTAAACTCACCCAATGAAGGAGCTCATTGTAGATAATTACACATGTGCTTTAGTTCTACAGCGAAGCTTCAAAGCATTTTTAAGCCATGGAGCAGATGTGAGGCGATGAGGTTGACCACCGTGTCATTATTCCCTCCCCTGCGGTTGTTGACGTTCCCCCGCGTCTCTCCAGACGTGAGTACGGCGAATCTGATCTCGGCGCTTTGCGTGCAGACGGATGCCCGTTCACACCATCGCAGGACAACCCCCTACCCCGACCCTCCCACCACGACGCTGTAGTGGTGAGCTGTAGTGTGTTTTTTTTTTGTTTTTTTGCTTCTTTATTATTTTTTTTTTTTTATATACAGTTATGATTTCTTTCCAGTCAAACTTCAACATTGCATTTGGTGCCTCGCTTAGTGTGAAAGTGCTTACCACATCATAAGCGCTGTTGTTGTTCTGCATGTCAGACGGGGTCCGCAGGAATTCGGTGGCAGGCGGATTGGGGTTGTGCAAAAAATGCTGCAGCGAAAGAACGTGTTGCTGTCATGGTGCCACAATCAGTCACATCAGTTAAAGGAACAGCTCTTCACCTTTCTGGGACGTAAACTTTTTTTTTTTTTTACCACTAAGACTTCGACACACCCCTGAATCTTCTTGCACAGAATGAACCTCTCTGAAATGCTTGTTTTCAATAAGTCATTGAATAATAACTGTATTTATTCACCAAATTATTAAAGACCATGGATAGCAGAGTTTTACAACTGTATGGTCTAATCCCATTAGCAAGGCCACAATGACTATAAATACTGGTAAGGAGCGCTCGCTTTTTGTGTATATATAAGTACGTGTGTGTGTGTGTGTGCGTGTGCGTGTGTAATTTCTTATAGCCTGTTCCTGCGTGATACATTTGTGGAATGAGATCCATTTGATCCTGAAGCTCTGCATTGTTGCGGCTTTCCTTTTTGTTGTCGTTTTTAAATAAATACATTTCCTTGAATAATACAGCATAAATGTCACATTATAGCATTTCCTCCAGTGTATTGTAAACCTGACAGGCCACCAGACTGTACTTACTCCCGTACCGCCAGGCTAAGCTTTGTTAGTTTATTTTAAACTGGGTTTTTGTACACCAGTAACATTGAAAGTAAAGACAGATTAAGTTTGGTTTGCCGGTTGATTTCTATATTTTTAACTTTTAACATTTTTTAACACAAAAACACAATGGGCTGGTGGACTGCCTTAGCACCCCCTACCACCAGGCTTGGTAGGTTTTCGTTGGGAAAGTCTGCATTATATGGGGAAAAAAATGGTTTGGAATGATTTATGAAACATTTCATTTGTTTCACATCACAAGAACCTGGCATTTTAACAGGGTTGTGAACACTTTTGAGAGCCATGGTGAAAAGTGATGGGTAAGTACAGATAAATTGGTTATCGGTACCCAAGGTGGCACGAACATGAACAAAGTTGCTAGCAAGGACATTTTATAGTTTACAAGAACTAAAGCACGGAAGCTAGAAGAACTTCCCAAAGCAGAGCTGTAAGAACAAAATGATGTCATTATGTAAAGTATGTATCGACATTTAGATGTTGATGAGAAAGAAATAGTAGAAGAAGTGTGATGTTGGTGGAAATATTTAGCATAAACTTCAAGTAGTTAGCTTCTGTTACATCTGGTATAAATGCACAGGTATCTCCAAATTCTGGACAACCAGAATATTGTAATATTTGTCTTTTCTTTTCTGTATTTAGTCCAGAAAAAATGCATCGACCTTGATTAGCTCTGATCACCTTTCAATCACATTCAGTGAACATATGTGTTCTTTGTAGATGTCTTGTCATCTTTTACTTTTAAGTCCTATTTTTATTTTGTTTCGACAGAAGGCAGAGCTATCTTTTACACGTTCGTGTCACTAAATTGTTCTTGAGGGGGAAAAAATAGTGTTGAATAGCTACAAGAACTTCTGGTGAGTTGTTCTTAAATATAACTGTTTTAACCAAATGTTAACATTTGATTAAAATGTTTGTGTAGTACAAAACATTGCACCTGAGCTACAAAGCGCCAAGTTCAGGATACTTGGCTAAAACTTCTAACTTTCACCTAAAAACATATTTAATGCTATTATTTAGCCAATATTAGATATTACACATTGATTATAAATGTTACAATAGCTACATAATCGAAAACAAACAAAAAACTCTTCCTCTATACTTATTTTAAGGACACAGTTGAGCTTTCTGTGATAACAAGGATGTAAGAGCTAACTGTAATTAGCCACAATGTGAAATAGCACTAATGGCCAAATAATTTAACTGGTCAAAGTAGTCAAAAATAAAGCCAAAGTGTACAAAAAAATTATAATTTATAAATGTTATTGTCACTCAATAACATTTCAGGTGAATAGTGAACTAGTCACTAGTAGTTAGCTAAAGCTACAGCAGAAAATACATACACTGCTGGTTCTTCTTCTTTTATTTTTACTGGCAGTTGGCAAACAGCTTTCAGTGTGCTTTATCGCCACCTATTGAACTGGAGTGTGAGCCCGAATTGAAACCCTAAGTTCTGATTTTACAAGAAACTGAAAAAACGCCTCACTTCAAATGTGGCTTCAATTTAAGCAAAGTAACTCGACTAAATTAAATTGTACTCTTTACTCGTGAAGTCGATTTTGAAGAACACCTCTCTCTCTATGATATTGTATCCAATCCATCAGTACATGTTCACCTGTCTACTGTGATTGGCCACAGTCACAAACTACTGTACAATGCTTTACGATGCTTTCCTTTTCTTTTTCGATTAGAATTTACATACATATGGCCAAATCAAAGTCTTGATAAAATATTCTCTCCTCCTCCTGGATGTTTCCCCTCATCTTACCCACATTTTTTAGAAGGGAATAAAAATGTCTTCCTTTCTGCTACTTATTCTATTCCTCCTGCCATTTCTTTAATTTCATCTTTCACTCTAGATTTTAGTTCTGATTTGCTGTATGAGACTGAAAAAGTCATTTCTGTCTTTTTATCGCTGCTGGTTTAAATGTACAAGAACTCATAAATAAAGCATTCCCATTTTGTGATAGTTGGGGGGGTTTTGGGGAAAAGGGGAGATTAGGAGGAAAGTCATAGAGGGAGATAAGAGCTGTATCCTTTCTGTCCCAACCATTCCTCTCCTCCTGTTTTGAACCCACCCACATACCCCCTGCACTTGGCCCTCTCCCAGTTTGTAAAGGGATTAGTATGGTAGACTATAGGAGCAGGAAGATGACTTCACTTTGGAGCAGGCAGCCCGGAGCAAGGTGCTGGTGGGCTCGAACAGGGTACAGGGGGGTTTAATACAAATCAGGTTTACTGATAGATATAGGCCTTATGTTGAGGAGTCAGGAATCAACCAACTCTTGGCACATTGTAGATCGCACACACATTCAAAGTACAGTGTTTTGTTGCAAAAAACATATTTTTAAGATGCCAAAAAAAAACGGTTTTCATTTAAATATATTTAGCAACTATGGTACTTTTATCAACGTACTTTTCCAACAGTGAATTGCATTTAGATATTCTAACAGTTAGCAAACAGATTAATTGGCCCCCATTATTGTGTGTTTTTTTATACACACACAGAGACAGTAAAGACGGATTAAGCTTATAGTTGAACTGAGTGGTACACACCAACTGCGTGGTCCCTGAACCTACCTGTTGGCGTCACACGCTGTCATCACCAAATCATGATGCCTGATCTTGCGTTTCTGAATTTTTATGACTTTTAAAAATCTTTTTTAACAAAAAAGTTATTATCCAGATGTTCTATAGTTGATTTTAATGAAGTGTGTGTGCTGAAGTTGCTCTTGGATCAAGTGGAATGTGAAATGTGTGGCTTTAAGCGCACCATAATCTAAATGTTGTCTTGTTTATATTCAGGAGTATTGATATACTTTCATATATCTCACTGGAAAAAAACACATCTGTAACAGTTTGTGTCATTCTTGCTGTCACTCATTCATCACCTGATCTCTGTGTTTCATTTTAACGGGTGCATCTGTCTCTCGCATCTTTATTTTATCCTTCCCGGCCTCTGTCCGACTAATGCCGATATCTGTGTTCGCAGGGAGTCCCCGTGCGTCAGCCTCGGCCCTGCACTTCCCGTCCCCCTCCATCATCCAGCAGTCTAGCCCCTACTTCACCCACCCCACCATACGATACCACCACCACCCCGGACAGGACCCCCTGAAGGAATTTGTGCAGTTCGTCTGTGCCGATGGCTCAGGGCAGGCCGCCGGACAGGTAAGGCAGGAGGGACGCTGCTACCTGCAGCAGCTGCCTGAAACACAGAAAAGCACGCAGGCAGGTTGATGGAAAAACAAAGATACCACCAATTACCTCTCACATCACGAGGACTCACACCACCAGAGACACAAACACAACACACCAGACACTGGTTCAGTCAGCTGGTCTAGAAATCTTCGTATTGTCTTGTCGGTGTCTTTTTTGCCGTTTCCTGTTCCGGACCCCAACGTCTTCCCCACTCTTCCTCTTGTCCATTTCTTTCTTTTGCTCCACCCAACCCCTCCCCTCAGAAGCTTACAACCATCAGCACGAGAGGGACTCAGTCACGGCACGCTTCAAGTCGAGCACACCAGTCCTGTGTTGTGTCATCGTGTTACTGTCTTCATCTCTAGCTGTTCTGATTTCAGTTGCCGTTTGGTTGCTTGGGATTTGGTACCGTTGGTTGGTGGTGTTGTGATTGTGTAGACGAGTGTTCTCCCATGCTTTTGATTTCTTGCCATCTGATGGATGAGCCCAGTCAAAGAGTTCTCTCACTGCCTCCACAACCTCCTTCACCCAACACGGACCGCCTCGGCGGAACCTGGTCCCACACCAAATCACTTCTTGTGGTGGCTATTATTTTTCACACCCTCATTAAAGATGGCGTCCGCATACCTCATTCCCTTAGTTTTTTTTTCCCCATCTCTTCCTCCTTCCGTCATGAATTTGTTTATATTTTGGGCCCGGCCTTCTTGAGCCGCTCCCCTTTTCCATTCCGTGTCTGCGGGTTGTCGCATGCCGCCCTCTTGACCCTATTTGTGTTGTCCGCAGCCGAACGGGAGCGGCCAGAGCAAAATGCCAGGCTCCTTCTTGCTGCCTCCACCTCCCCCAGTGGCCCGCCCAGTGCCCCTCCCCATGCCCGACTCTAAACCCAACAGCACGCCCCCTGACGGCGGACTCTCCTCGCCCGCATCTCCGTGTAAGTGACCCTGCAGAGACCGTTTGCAAAGTAACACAGGAAAAAAGAAAAGAAAAGAGAGAAACCTCCCTCTAGTGACAAAAGACCAGTGTCGTGTTGTTCCTCCTCCGACCTCGTGCCGTAATTGTGTTTCCAGCATCTCACTTTCCCTTCCTTGCAGAAGAATTTGGAAACCAGCAGAGAAAATAAGGTGCAGTCCCAGGCCCTCAGAGGTTTTGACTATGTGTCATTACAGACATGTGTGGCACTCCACATGGCTTTTTATTAGGCCCCTTGAGTTGTGGTGGCACCACAAGTTGAAGGCACTCCACGTGTCATGCTACGAAAGCGTCATTGCTGCTCTGTTTCCTCTTTTCCTCCCTAAAAGGACTCATCGGCAAACTGTCTGATTTTGAGTGCTGACTTGCTGTCTCCAGAGGGGCACAAATTTAGGGCAGTTATGTTATATGGACTCCAAAGCAGAAACTGGGACGTTAGTGGAATTTTTGTGGATCCCTTTGCTTGGTGAGTGTGAAACAGGAAGAATAAGTCAAGCTTTTAAGGTAAGGGAGTGATGACAGAAATATGTCTGCCAGTCTTACGGTAGAGGGGCACTGGATGGAGCACCTTTTCTTTTATTTTCTAACTTTTAGCTCTTCTTCAAAGCTAGTGTTTTCCTCCCCTTCCTCACCCCCAGTCAGCGTCTGCAAGTCTTTAATGTCTTTTGTATGTTATTTCAATTCTTAGAAACACATGGATGTATACTGTACCTTCCTTCCTGTGTCTCTCATTGCTGTCCTTTCTCCCTTTCCTGCACACAAACAGACCACACAAAGTCTGCACACAGCTTCCCTGAGTCCTTCAGTAAGTTTAGGTCTCTGGAGTCCGTGGGGGAACCTCAAACTGCCCTAAATTTGTCAGAGACGTTGATGCCAGTTGGTTTTAAATATCCCCGACTGATCCTCAGCGTCAGGATTCAGCTGTGTTCCGTCTCTCAGTGCAGAGTTTGTCACCCAGGGAGATCTGAGTTTGCATATCAGATTATGACAAACATTTCCACTGGGTTTCACTGACCTCAATGATATGCGTAGCAGTACTTGATTAGAACCAAGTTCACTGATGTTATTGGTCTCATTTAATTTTCATTTTTAGCTTATTTATTAACTAGTTAAATACCCTAAGTAGTCAATAAATAGTAGTTACGGTATTTAACAGATGTTGTTTTCTACATGTGTTATTGCTTTATTTTTAAAGTCATATTTGTGAAATATGTGAAGCTGCAATCTGTAACTCTTATAAAAGTCTGATCTACATAGATCAGAGTTTTATAACTCTGATCCTTAGACTCCAGAGATTAACTCTTTGTCAATCATCTGCAAGTGCGTTTGTATCTGTTGGATATTTGAAAGGCTTCTCTCAGGACGGTACGAAATGTTGACAGAAATGTGTAAAATGAGATGCTAAAATTAGAAATGGGTTGGTTACTGTCGTCAAGGTGTTTCAAGGTTTCAAAAAGTTGTGGTTTGAAAATTACTCAATTTTTCCATCATAGCAACCCAACAGTTCAGAGTGGTTTTAATCAGATGGAGATTAAAACACTGGAGTGACCTGGGTTGTCTCTGGTTGTGTGTAACATTGAGAATTATGTGGTGCTCCTCTCCGACTTGTTGCTGTACAGTAATACTCAGCTGGCTGAAACTGCCACTAGACATTGCCCTTGTTTACCAAAAAAGACAAATTTGTAGGTTTGGAAATATTTCTGGGCAAGAAAAACACAGACAGTCATGGTGAGGATGCCAAAGACTTTTTAAAAACAAAACTATGAGAAGTACCGTAAGTCTGCCCATCAACCGGCTGCAGACCTGAGCAGATAGCCTGACTAGCTAACTAACCCCTTCCAGACTAGCCCTACAAATTCACCTCAAGCCATTTCCTGTTTTAATGCCACTGAGGTAACAGCAAAGTGCAAGCTTTGCGTTTTCTATGCATGGATGCACTTAGATTTATTGGTTGGAGTTATGCTCACTTATGCCTAAATATGCTTATTTGCATACTCAATACAACATTTATGGTGTGTTATATTTTTGTCTCCATCTTTCTACCAAAATCCAAATTATATATAACAATTTTATAAGTCAATTAACTATCTTGGAAAGAGAGTTTATGAGTGATTTGTCCACCTTAAAAACAGAGGCTAGAAATATAATAGTTTTAAAGAGAGCAGGAGAAGTTTGTCTTCATATGTGGGTTCTTTTTTTTTTTTGCTACAGCGATCTAAAAGGTAAAATGCAGGAGCGCACAGAAGACCGCAGCTTTAGAGTTATTCTAAGAAGTGTCAGAGAGAAAGAAGGGGCCAAGAATTCAGAGAAATAGTGTCCGTCAGAGTGAAATAAATTTGTGGTGTATGGAGAATAAATGGAGAACTGTGCAATTTGCTGATGACTTCCAGATGTTAGCTAATGACTGCTAACGCTGCGTTCGTGGTGCTGTAAAGTTTGCCACGGTGTATCTGAGTGTAAAGAAACAAAAGCAGAGATGACATTTTATGACTGGAGTACTAAATGGACACCAGATTTCTCAGCAAAAGGATCAGCTGGTGGGCTGTTAGTTGTATCGCACACTGTATAATAAGGCAATTCTGGGTTTTATGGTGCCAGAGTCATCAGAGAACGAGAGAGGGTAAATAAAAAAGTTAAATAAAAGATTACCATTTGAATTCATTAAAAAGAAAGACTGTATCGCTCAGGTTTCTTCTCTGGCAGGCTAATGCAGATGTCCTGACAACCCGAATGCTAATAGAGACACACTGTAGGTATTCACATAAAACCATCTGCTATGAATTTTGACTGGCTGCAACATATATCTTGAATACTGTTAATTCTCAGAACACTTAATGCTCGAGAAAAACGAACAATATAAACAGTCAGGTTTGTTATTTTGTGTACTAAGATCTCAGTGGCCCTATGATAAACGCTAAAGGCAGGAAAGCTAGCAAGTAGCTTAGGTTATCAAAGATGACAGCAGTTGCAGAAAGTAGGGAACATTTTTATTCCGAAATAAAATAAAAGTTCAAATTGAGGAATTGTACAGCTACTAGATGTCCTTTTTTTTAAAAAAAAAAATGTTTGTATTTTTTGCAATTCTTTTTCTAATCTTGGTTTATGTAGTCCTAGCATTAGCATTATAACATACAGACAAGAAAATAGTCTTTCTAAGACTTTTACCAAGGAAGCAGCATTCCTACAGACAGAAACAGACTGCATACCTTTACATAAAACTATTTTAATAAAACTATTTTTTTACACTACTACCAGTTTTATTCTGACTTCAACAGTCCATCTGTAACTATCAGTTCTGCTAAGGTATGGAAGCTAGCTGAGATGGTTCAGCTAGCAGCCTGGGTTCGGAAATTTCTTGGGTTGTGTGGAAAAACGGGCAAGACAAGAAAAGCACATATTGTGTACAACATTCAAAACCTGTCAAATAAAAATGCATTTACATTTATCCATAGGATTTTTTCTTTCTATAGAATCTTGTTGCATATTTTAAGCTTCTTATTAAGGATAAATATTTGGTTAGATAAATGTTTGAGATGAAACAAAATAGTATTAAATTAGTAAGTTTTCCTTCTGCTAATTGTGTTTTTCTGATGAACTTTAGATTTTTTTTTCTCTTGTCATTAAGCTAAATTAGTTTTACAAGCATTAGCATCAGCACTAGCATTAGCAGCACCACGAACAAACATCGCCCTCTCACACATTCATGAAACCGTGGTTCCTACACATTCTCAAATAGTCTGGAAAAATGCAAAATTTGTATTTAGTGTTCAGGTTTGGTTAGCTCTAGAAAAATATTAGAGTAATGAAACATGAAATGTATTTGCAGCTTTAAAAAAATACCTTAAACATCCAGAACATTTTTGACACCTATTCTATATAAAGTTGGACAAAATCACTTTCATCTTTGAGTTTTTTGTTTGTGTCTTAAATCAATAGTGTTTTGACAATAAACTCATTAACATAAACCCCCTCAATGCTGGGTTTTTTTAAGCTGTTTTCATTTAGCACATTTAGTGCTATCTCCCTGTGCATGGGTGGGTTTTCTCCGGGTACTCCGGTTTCCTCCCACAGTCCAAAAACATGACTATCAGGTTAATTGGCCTCTCCAAATTGCCCCTAGGTGTGAGTGTGTGTGCATGGTTGTTTGTCTCTATGTTGCCCTGCGACAGACTGGTGACCTGTCCAGAGTGAACCTGCCTCTCGCCCGGAACGATAGCTGGAGAGGCACCAGCACCTCCTGACCCCACTAAGGGACAAAGGGGTAAAGAAGATGGATGGATGGATGGATGGATGGATGGATGGATGGATGGATGGATGGATGGATGGATGGATGGATGGATGGATGGATGGGTGGATGGATGGATGGATGGATGGACATTTAGTGCTAAATGATTTTAACTGCTTGCGATTCAAAATAATTTTTTGAAGTCATATGTTAAAATAGGAAGGAAAATTAGCTGTAAAAATGGTACATTTGAGTCGAGTAAGTTTTGTAACCGTCTACTGATCTTATGTGTAACATTATTTATTTTGCCCCTACAAATGTAGTTGTTAAACTTATGTTACTCTCCAAATTTTCATCTCAATACATGATCAGTGTATCATTTTTGACTCTGTAAGTTAAAAAGTACAACTTGTTAAAGCTTGTCCTAATCTGATGCGTAAAGATATTGTGGACATAAAACTGAGCAGGGTAGATAGCAGATTTACAAGGCTGCCCAGGAATCTTGGAGTGAAAAACGTTTAAGTGAATCAGCTTAGCTAGTAAAGTGTAAAGTGTTGGTTTAGTCAATCCGTTGGTATTTGGCATTACATGATGAACGGATGTTTATCATCCAGTCTTATAATTAAGGTCAAATTGTGCTGGATGTAGTTGGATCTGACTGTGGCTGTGATTGGACTGTACAATCAAGGTTTTTACGGTAACCTGTAGAACTACATACAGTGATTCCGGCCTGTTTTTGTGAAGTGCCTGGAGATAACATCTGTTGTAACTCGGCTCTATATAAATACACCAAATTGGACAGAATTGAACTTGACGTTGCGGGGCCAGTTACTCGAAAGGTCACTTATGTCCAGCATGGTGTGTGTTCTGTTTCCACAGCATACTCCACGCCAGGCGCCACAGCTCCCAACAGGTTTGTCGGCATCGGATCACGGGACAACAACTTTCTGAACATCCCGCAGCAGACACAGGTAAGACGTGAGGGACGTCCACTCCCAGAACTGCTCTCCGTGTTGAAACCGTAAGAGGAAGCTCATCTGCCTCGACTGTAATTACTGGTGAAACTCAGGAAACGTATTAAGTGAGTGGATGTGAGCCAGAGCTCCTTACTCTCTCACTCTGTGAAACCTGCTGCAGGGTTTCCTCCACCTCTCCAGTTACACCAACCCACAGCGCACCATCAGAGTGTGCATTTGTACATCTGTATTTTACTGTACGTGTGTGGTTTACCATATGTGCTCAACTGTTTATTTGGCATGTACGCAGCCTGCCCTCAAGGCAGACGGCCCTTTTCCCCTCACTGCCTTTTTTTCTCTTTCTGTCTCTCTACCTTTTCCTTTCCCTGCTCCACCCAATCCCCTACTTTTCCACTTCACCTACTTCATTCCTCAAACTTTGCTCGCCTTCCCTTGCTCATATTTAATTCTCCTCTTTTTACTGTTCGCCTCTTTCACCTTCCGCGCTCTCTTCCCATCGCCGCTCCACACCCCCCCTCTCCTTGTGCCTCCACCATTACCACCAGTACTTTTCTCATTAGTGTCTAACCACACCCGCCTGGAGCCAGCTCAGCCCCGCACCTCGACACATGGAAACCATCTCAGGATTCCCTCCCTTATTTCTCTGCCCTTCGTTCTCTCGCTTCGTCTTGCTTTTCATTTCTGCTCCTCTCAGTTTCTCTTCTTTGTCCCATTTTCACTCATTTGCCTGTCAGTATTTTTTTTTTTACCCTGAAATTCACTTGCACGTCCTGAACACTGCAAATATTCCACACGTCTTTAACACGGGAAGCTGGGATAATTTGGACTCTGGAATGTTTAAGCAGGATAAAAACTCAGGTCTCCACAAAACAGCAGAAAGGTTTGGGGCGAAAGTGTCTACGTGGAGACTAGAGGTCAGGCTGCACCGACAGCTTCAGCTACCAGCTGTGGCCTTCTTGTGCCCTCTAGTGGCAAATGTGCTGCTTTACAACCAGCAGAGAAAAGAAACAAGATCCCAAACAGTGCAGAAAAATGCTCGATATACAGAGCAGGGTCCCAAACCTTTCCAAGCCACAGACCCCAAAGAGCATTAACCTCTGACGATGATACAAAATATGTAAAGAACCATAAATTTTTATAATGTTTTTTTTTTTTATCATTGTTGAATAATTATTACATTCATTTAGCATAAATGCTGCCTTGTATCATCTGATTTTAGATGACCATGGAAAATTTTATCAGATAATACAATTTTTCATCACAATTCTGTCTTTTTGATCATAAGAAAACATGTGATGTTTTATATTAATCACATAATTTTTTTTATTTTATTCCCACAGTTTCTGTGGTTTTTGCAGCAATGTCCTTATTGGAAACTTTTCCTTTTCTTGTGAGCTACGGTAGAAAATGAGTATCAGAAATAACATTTCTGAGTATTATTCTTACTCATATTTTAAATTAAAAAAAAGATTTAATAACCGAAAAAAATATATTCTAAAAAATGTAAGATTAAAAAATGTATTTATTTTTGCGTTTTATTTTTCTCATCTTCCCTCCGACCTTCAGAGGTCCCCACAGCGCTCCCGGGCGGGCCCCCACTTTTAAAGACCCCGATGTAGGGAGCCCGAGTTTCAGCCCGCTTCAAAGTCACGTCTCGGCCGTCTTGTTACCCCGGGTGACCAGACATGATGTCATAGCTGGTTGATCTTGAATTTGAGACGGGCTTTGCTGGAGAGGGATTCGGGGAAAGAAAAGAGGGTGGTCACTGTCTGCTGCCAAGGATTTAGAGGCGATGCTTACAAGAGATAGATGGGTGGAAGGCAGAGTAACTAAGAAGGGAGAAGTTACAATGCCATGGGCCCGCTGGGACGGTGCCCCCACCGCCCCGGGGAGTGTGCTAGCTGAGAAGGGCAGAGGGGGAAGGGGTTGTATTCATGCATTGACTATTAGAGTCAAACAAAACAAAAGGGCCGCTTTCCCGGAGGAGCGGAGGAGTTTCCAAGGCTTGACTTTTAGAATGTTGGCACTTGAGCCGTCGGTGGCAGATCCCGCAGGCCAAGCAGGGCAGCCAACTTCAGCAGCAGTGACCCAGTTCTGCCCCCTGCTCACGCTGACTGGGAGACACCCGACATGAAGACGGTGTGAGTGACACAGAGGGTCAGGGTGCTGCAACCCTGCTGCTGCTGCTGCTGCTGCAGTAAGACAGAACAACACCAACTGGACTTCTATCCCCAAATCCAGCATAGTGTTAGTAAATGTGCAGCACCTGGAAACGAACTGGATTGAATTATAAATTGCTTGCAGCATTTTTTTAAAGATAAAATCTAAAAATATACACACTCATTGGGATTTAGCTTTCTTGACTCTAAATAAAATCCATTGCAAGCACTTTGGTTAATGTAGCCCACTTTGGTGTACTCTGCTTAGCCTTCCTGTTATCTGCTTAAAGTCTTGTTCTCTATCACAGCTTGAATGAATAATAAACCCGTCTCAACGTGTCAGAGATAATTCAGTTCCCTTTTAAAAAATATTTTCACATCTCATTTCTATGATTTTGTTTTTTGATCCCTCACTAGCCACACTTGTATCCATCTTTTTATGTACATTTTGATGTGTCGCATTAATAAAGGTTGACTATTTCCTCAATTTCGCAAGAAAGTTTTTATACTCCCTTAAAGTGGTTTTCGGGTTTTGCAAAAAGGAGTTAATTCTGTGAAGGCCAAATAAGTTCACACTTAACTAAATTTTCCTGGTCTAAACCTCCGTCACAGAGAGAAGGACTCTCTCAATTTTCCTGAGATGTGTGGTCCTTGATAGTTTACGACCTCTACTTCCTGTTTACTACAGCCATGTGTAACGTTAACATCTGACAAAATCCTGATTTGTGTAACCTGGTTGATTTGCCCCAAACCAGCAGACCAATCACGCCTAATTCGCCTTCTCTCTCTTTTTTTTGTGGCATTTTAAAAGTTTGCTCAAAACTTACGACAGTACAGCTACTGAAACAAAAAAAAATTCTATCCTTCCAATTGTCTTTATTGTGTAACAACATCCACATTAAGTGTTGTTTTTACTGTGACATTTAGTATGAGGTGTTTACTAATCCAGAAAATGATTGGACTTCTGAGTTTTTAATTGGCTGGAAAGTGCAAGAACCCCAGGATCTTGATCCTGATGCATCCCTGTCCACCCCTAGTATACTACTGTCACTTATTCACCTAATACCATCATCCAGCAGTAAGACGTATGAATACCACTACAGCCTGTTGATGCATATTCTACACATACCAAAGATCGTATTGGAAACACTTTGATGCCATCTAGCAGTCAGAGTTTTGCCCCTGAATTGATGTTTAATTTGTTGTATGTTCAAAGTACTTAATTTATAATCTGCTTGACAACAAAAAACATTGTTTTCACTATTAAATCAATTCATTCAGTAGTTAAGATGTTTTACCTTGTTTTTACTTGTTTTTACATTTTCAAATGCATTTGAGACAAAACTAACCGCATCTCCTCTTTCCCCTTCCCTTTTGTTTCTCTTCCAGTCTTGGTTCCTCTGACAAGATCTGTGCACAAACCAGCAAATAGATATCTTTCTTTACAATTCAAAATGAGAAAAAAAAAGAACAGAGAAACAACTTGCAGGATGACAATAATTGTCTTACCAACCCGCCGACCAGCCCTGACAGTACGTCTCATCTGATATGAAATATAACCAAGCAACGCAGGAAATTACAGTCGCATGACACTTCTAGTGGAACCCTGGACACATTCACGCAGTCGGAGGGGGAGGACCTGAATTGGGTGAAGAGGGAAAGACAAACGGATGGACTGGAAGGAGGCTGGAAGGAAGATGGAGCGGAGGAGGACGCAGTACGCGGGCCTCCTCACACCCAGGAACCACAGCAGCGATGCGGCAGCAACAAGCGGACGTGGGGGGAGCGGTCAGCTTCTCCTGCTTTCCAAGGACGCATTGTGAAACAAATGGCTAAGGAAAAAAAACAATCAACAGTCCAGCAAGCTACAAAAAACTTTACCCACAACGAACCCAAAACACAAATGAGACGATGAGCGTCCAGTGAGAACAGCGGCCCAGGATCTCATCATTGCCCATAGCGAAACCCGATTGGCTCCTCTTGCCCAGCCACCAATAAGCAAGCGACCATGCCAAACCGTATCTTGATTTAAAGTTGCACTACAAGCTGAATCAGTCAACACTAACCCTTAACGATGTGCACTATTTATCTACGAGGCATGGGAGGTAAACCACACTCGCCAAGATGATTTTTACGTTCTACGAAAAGGAAGCACACCACCACAAGGTACAAGAAGCCTTTAGGCGTCCTCCACCCGGCATGGTTCGATTCAGCCAATCACCGGTCTCCCCTTTGCTCACAACGTTGTCAGTCTGTGTGCCATGACTGCAGGATTTCTCACCTTTTAGCTCATGATATTTCTATATGTATATGTAAAAGCTTTCCTTTTTTTTTTTTTTTTTACCCAATGATCTCAGTAAATTCCCTCCACACACGAAGCAATCGGCGTCCTGGACTCTGAGAAATGTCACGGCTATTGGCAGCAGCTATGAGTTTCGCCCCCAATCGTCCCCATTTTGTAACATAGACGAACGCTGACTAATTATTTTTCCCTCGCGTGTTTTTTTTTTCTTATTTGAATTGACTCCTTTTTGGATTTGTACTATTTTCTAATTGTTTTGTATTTGAATGGCAGCACCTTAAAGCGAGAGAAGAAGTGATATGATGGGGGGCAAAGAGTGGCTGGCTAACCCGGAGAAAAATAGTGCTTGTAAAAACTTGGGGAATATGCCCACCTGCTGTTTTAGATGTGGAGCTGGTATCACACCCATGGGGAGCTACAGTGAGCAGCTGGTTAGACTGGAGTTAAATCAAAACAGTGTGAAGAGATGGATACGGCCATGTTAACTTTAAATTTCTGGGTATTTACTAAGAAGTGACTGTATTAGACATGATGGCGGAAACGGAGAACTGTTTTGGAGCTAGATTGAACAAAAATGTGAGGTTTTAGTTCAATTTTTTATTCTTAAAAATCCCTGGAAAATTATGACAATCACTTGCTTGAGAAGAAGAGAGTCAAACAGTAAATATGTTTGACCTACCATTCGTCAGTGCTTGACTGATTAAAGTCTGAGATTGTGAGGAAAAAGCACCTAGTGGCTGCAGGTGTTATTGCACTTTAATTCACTTAGCATTTACTTGACATTTTGACTGACTGTGTGGTCCATTTCCACTTGGAAGGCAGAATTTGAGACACAAGCAGGACAAATGAACTGGATCCTCACCCAGCCCAATCTCAGAATCCAAAATGGCTGATGTGTGTGTCACATGTAGTGATGGTTGGAGTGCTAAACTGTCTATCTGCACTTCTGATGGTATGTATCAGCTGTTAATGGACCTGTTGCTAGTGCTAATGATTAGTCTCACAGTGGATTGTGATAATTAACATTTAAAGAATAACTATGTTCAGAATTTGTCAGCAGGTAGTGACTTACCTGGAGTTGGTACAGATATGTTAGCCCCAGAGGCTGAAGCTAGCAGCTAATCCATGGTCAAACATCTTTTTAAATCCGAAAAGGGATTTTTGTTTTTATTCTATTTGATGTTTCCGAGCAACGTTTCTAGATAGAAATAATTAAATATTTCTGAACAAATTAAAACTCTTAAAGACGGGAAAAAATACTTTTGCTGAATGAAACCAGTGGATATTTACAAAAGCGTTAAAACTACCGATGTTTATCAGGGTCTTCTTAGGCTTCATTCACACGAATGTAACCCAAATTTGATTTGGGGCTCGGATGCGACCATCCAGCTTTTTCACATCAGTCTGAACGGCCTGATTCCGATCTTTTCACCCCAAAAATTAAATCAGGCAGACATTTCCAAACAGGAAATGGAAGTAGGAGGTGGTGCGCCTTCGATAATCCTCCTGAATGAAACACTGAACACATGAAACACTTGAATGGCTTTTGGTCCAAATAACTTTCTGATACAAAACAGTAAAAAGTAAAAAATATTGTTGTGGTTTCAGTAAACTGTGTTTTGCAGCTTATTGAACTGGTAGTTAAAATCACCAGTTCTCAGTACATATTGAATTTAAGATGATCACTGGTGGTGGACAGCCTCCTCTGCTTGAGAGCTTCACAAAATACAATTGGGAAGAACCACTAAAACATTTGTGAAATTGCTGTTGTTTTAAGTCCCCACCCAGCCAGCTATCTGGAGAATCTAATACATTTTTATACATTTTTTGGCCTTTTGTGTAAACAAAAACTCAATTTTATATCCCAAAAAAACCCGATCATTTCGGAAAACTCCGACCAAAGTACAGATTTCAGAAAACTGTATTTGTGTTTGAGTGAACACATGGAAGAACTGAGTTTCAGGATCCCGCGCATTACAGTCAACGACAAACAATGCGCCAGTATATCCATGTTATATCCCAATTGAGATGATCTTGTGTCTTATTAACTTTATACTCCAATACGATATTTAAAAGTAGTTCAACCTTTATATGAACCTTCTGGCGCCATGTTTAATTAATAACCAGAAGTCGTTTTTGTTTGGATGGATTCTGGTCGGCTGACATAGTTTTGAGCTTTGCGCTACGCTGCCCCCTGTGTGTTTGGCATGTTTAAAACAACGCTCACTGTGGGATTTGGTGTGGATGAAAGGCTTTCTGAAAACGATCCAGTGTCTACGATATTTTTAAACCAATGTGGTGGAGATAATCATTTTTATAAAGATCTGATTATGATCCTAGCCCGTCCTAAACATATTAGCTTCGGCCTCTGGAACAAACGAAGATGTCAACGCAGGATGTCACTTAAAAAAAATCAGTATCCTCTAATTTGGATTTGAGTTAATTTTGTGGAAAGTAAAAGGGACACTCTTAATCTTTTGTGTGTGACTGAGGAAATCGGTTCACATGCAACTAGATTAGGTGTTTACTAATCTAACAGCTGCCAGCTGTAGCTTCCTATTAATGTTACCAGTTTTCTCATCCAGCAATCAAAGAAGCATATTATCCCCAATAATTGTTTTATTGACATGATTTAATTGTTCTTCTACCAGGAGGCCCTTTACTGTAGGAAAAAAAAAATGAGTGGGGTTTTGACAATCACAGGATTTTTTTTAATTTTATTATTCCTGGAGACAGACGAGCTGAACCAGTTAGACAACAACAAAAACACTCTGAGATCTCAATCTAGTTGAGTATATAAAAAAAATTACAATTTGTAAGTTTATCCTGTTGTTTACACTCCCAGATAGGCTGCTGCTCCAAGAGCTGAGGGGGCCACACTGCGGAGAAAAATGATTATGTCACATTTCTGACTTTATTTTGTTGTTTTAAGGGAGGCCTACGAGGTCAAGAGTCAAACGTATGTTGTACCAGTTTGTCTGTCAACTGCCTGTGACAGTAAAATTTAATAGTTGTCACGGTTACACCCCACGCAAATGCATGCACTCACACACACACACCAGCACTCCCCCCTCCTCCCCGAAGCCATTTTAAATGGAAGAGCCCTTATAGATCAAATAACTGCACTGATACAATCATGCCAGCCAATCGCATAAGTCAAAAAATGTTTTTGTAAGCATGACGGTAGACGGATCACTACTTAGCGTGTCACATTTTAAATCCGACTCATGACAACCGTTCAGTATTAATCACATCGCCCCCCCAATCCTCCCAACGACGCCACGCACGACAGATTTCAAAGGGAAGTCTTAAATCGAGACAATCTGTGGAGGCCTTTACGCTTTCAGTCACGTTGTTTTTTTTCTTTTTCTACATAAAACCCCCCGCGCAGCACGTTCTCCCACGTTGAGTCCGAACGCCCATTCAACCTCACAAAATAACTGGACTGCCTGGCCGTGTTCCTTCACCGCAGGGAAAGCAGTCGTAGTCGGCCGAGCTGACCGGCGACCTCTCACCCGCTTCGTAGAGAGGACTGGGTCGGCTGGACGAAGGCGGTAGGCTGATTTCTTTTCGAATCAAAGAAAGTGCCTCTGTATTCCCATTATGCAATTTGTCAAACATGAATTCAGGTTGTTTTTTCTCACATATAAGCTATAGTGAATGGTAATTAAAATAAAAAATAAAAAAAAAATGTCAGGAGGGAATGGAGAAAAAAAAAACAATGACAGCTCACTAGATAATCTCAAGCATCTTTATATATAATACACTTTTATATATATTTATAGATATATACTTTTTTCCTTTTAGTTTGCAAGATAAGCTCTGTGGCAGTCTAGTTATTTTTTGAAGCATGGCATACATCGCACAGTCATAGGATGCATCTGGAAATCGCTAATCGGAGCAGAGTCGAAGCCCACGACAGTCGGAAATCCATTGGTAGAAACGTAGAGTATCGGCTAACGTAGATAAGGATTAAAACTTAAACGAACAGATTTGTTTTTCTTTATTGTTTCGATGGGAAGTATTGTTCTTGAAACTAAATGATGTATGTTGATTGAGCCATGTGCAATGCCTTGGTAGAGGAATTGTGTTTGTTAGAGAATGTTTGAGGGTGTCATGCAAAAAAAAAAGAAAAATGGAGGGAAACCCTCTTAAGATTTTTTTTTTTTTTTCCTGTTTGTTCGTTTGTTTTTCAAGTCCACGTGCTCCGGGACTCTAAATACACGAGCGGTGAGATAAAATATATGTATGCAAATCTACAGAGGAGAGAGTAAGTAAGAACAGAGAAACACACAGAAAAAAATGCATTAAAAAAAAAAAAAAAAAAAGGTTTGGGGGACATTGTTTTAATTTTCTTTTTTTTTTTTTCGTTGTTTCCTTTTATCACTTTTTCAAGAAAAGAAATTCATTTTTATTGATGGGAGTTAAAGGAACAATTTCGCAGCTCGTAAAATATATATCATTATGAAAACTGGTGCTTTCGTAAAAGAATAAAGTACATTCAGTCTCTATTATACATAAATAATAATAAACAAAATTAAGTGTTATCATAAGAACTAATTTTTAGGAAATCATGCATTACTCTATTTCTTTGTATTTACCGGGGAGAGGGAAGGGGGGTGTTCATTGTACGAAAAGGTTGTTGTAACAAAAGGCATTTTTCCTCTCCCAAACCTTTACAGAGAGAAAACACACATCCTCTTGTAAAAAAAACAACAACAAAAAAAGCTTGTAAAAAATTGTCATTTGTTTCCTGCGGACTCTATCCTACCTACCAGTGATCCTAACGTGGAACAAAGACAAGATCTTCCCAATATTCCGGGAGATGCACGAGTCTGGATTCCTGTTCCTGAACGACAAGAGCGACAAAAACATAAACATGCTGTAAATGACGTCTTCGTTTGTGACTCACTTCCAGGGTTTCCTCCGTTTTCGGCCAGCGGGGTTGTAGTCATCCAAGTCAGCGGCAACTCGAACCCTGTTTACCCAAAAGCCCCCCCGCCCCTCCACGTCCCCCTCCCCCGAACACCCACCAGCTGTAAATGATGATAAATATTTGTTTGGTGACGTAGTGTTATAGACTCAGAGCATCTTTAAAGGTTGTCCCTAAAAAGTGCCTTTTGTTCACAGATTCCATCTTGTATTCCTGAGTGCCCATCTCAAAAGAAAATAAGTCCCTCCCTCATATTTCTATATCTTTCTCTTCTTCTTCTTCTTGAAGCTTTTTCAAGCAGTATACATAGTACTAAAGGAAATTGGTGTGATTTAGTTGCTCTTTTTATTGTTCAATACTACAGAAAAGCTGAAAAAAAAAGTCTAAAAAAAATCTCCGTCTTGCTTCTCTTCCTCTGTATCTTGTCGTCTGTTTATCTTGGACACTGGAGTAGTCTGTAGCTGCGTATCCTTCTCTCTCTCTCCCCTCAACTTTCTTTCCTCCCTATTCTCTCTACAGCGCGGTTTAAAAAAAATGAAAAATGTAAAAAAAAGAATACGCAAAGATTTTTTTTTTGTTTTGTTTTGTTTTTGTCTGAGCAGAATGCAATTAGCTCACATGTTATCCTTGTCTGTACGCTTCACATTGTATTACCATACCCATCTTCTCCAGCTTCTCCATTCAACAGCTAATGTAAGTGAACAAGTTACACCACGAGGCTCTGGGCTGGGCCGAGGACAGGTGGGGTTTGGGGCCGACGAGAGGGGGCCGTTTCGGTGTGGAGGGGTAAGAACACACAGCTGTGATAACCAGTGGGACTGCTAACATAGATGGCATACAGTTTGGGGGGGGGGTCTTTGTTTTTGTGTCTGCCTATCGTAGGGAAATGTTTAGAATAATGGGAGTGTGAGACCAAGAAATGATCAGGCTCTGCCCACATTAATGCAAATATTTTACTGGTATTTTTTGTCCCGCCTCCGTTCATGATTGGAAAATCATGATTTTTAGACACATTTTCAAGTGCAATACAGGCTTGGCCAACGAAAAGCTAAGAAATGAACAGCTTACTTTGCACGTATGAGAGACAATGGCAACAAACAGCCGTGATTACCAGTTTTCTACATTTATCTCACTATTAAAAAGAAAAAAAAAACTTAACTAAGGAGCTGGAATGGTAACATGCTCCAATAAAAACAATGTCTTACAATTATTAGGGAATAGTATAGTGTCGTGATTTGGGTTTTTGGAAATTGTCTGTCTGTATTTTGAAGTCAGATTTTCTGACTCTAAAGTTCAAAATACAACATTAATGCCTCTAGAGGTAGAAAAATGTGAGATCTCCTGGAGTCCAAAGCTGCACATAAGTTAAATGTATTTAAAGTTTGAGATTTGAACTATTCATCAGAGCATCTTAATGTCTGATTAAACCAGTAGAATGTCCCTTTGTGATCATGTTCATTCAGTTTTTCAAACACAATAATATAAAACGGTGTTTCTTACTGACTTTAGTATTACAACAATTAGGAAAAAGCACCAGCTTTGTAGAATTTTATCAACTTCGATTAGAGTCCAACTCTGGAAGAAAAGCAAAGTGTTTATAATCAATGTTCCTGATACTTGTAGATATTTCAGCATTCCTTCAGAAGAGCGCTAAAAGTAGATGTTTAGCTGTAGCTAAACTGAAGAAGATTCTAGAAAAACATCACAACTGATGAAGTCAGAGCCTGAAAGGTTCACATTTAGCCCAATTAGCACAGTTGCTACAGGATTTATCAGCTTGGAGTTTTCTGGTTCCTAAACCTGGCACTTTGTGATCTTTTTTTTTTTGCAATCAAGCTAATGAAACAATTAACCATGCCATCAACAAGAAGCCATTTCAGAGAGACTCATATTGCAGAGAGCAGTGTACATGTGTGTGTTTTTTTTAGGAGTGTGTCTGGAGAATCTGCCTCTGCAGCAGCACTAACCATCCACCGTTTTTGTTTTTATCATTTTACGCACCTCGTTTCCAACATGTTCTGTTGGGCTCAGATTAGCGGTTAGCGACTCCAACCCGCCTGGTTATCCTTTCACTTCTTACCCAGTTCCAGCACAGAGCGCCCCTCTCTTCTCCCCCATCCTTTCTACAGAGCAGCAGCCCATCCTCACAGGCCCCCTCCCAGAGCCCATGGTGAAATGCATGTGTTAATTACAGTTTCTTTTCCATAATAATAATAAAAAGCAGTTTGAAAAGAGCAATGCCTTTACCTGATTGAATAAAAGGATGTTCTTGACTGTAACCCCTGGTCTACTGGCTCTTTACTCTGTCTGGAGCAGTGGTGGAAAGATTTCCAGATGATGGGCACCACAGTGTGGCTGAGGTTTTTTTTTTTAAAGCACCTCACACACAGTCGCATCAGTTCCTTCATTCTTGGAGCGCTTCAACAAATCACCCAACTAAATTGCCTTCTTTAAAGACAAGAGTGGTAGACAACTTTAATTCAATTTAAAAAGTGAAATCACTTTTACCTAACATAGCATGTAACTTTTAACTAGCATAGCTTAACCCACGCTATTGCTGTAACTGGTGTATTAAATAAACCTGTTAAATTAAATAGTGCTTAGCCTGGCGGCCCACCACGCTTGTATCTGTTTTTTCTTAATTCTTGGGGTTCTTCATCAATATGCTGTTTTTAGATCATGTGAGATGGGCCTTTGTTGTTTTGGGTCAGCAGTGGTTCTGGCCATTAAACTTTCTACTAGAGGTCTTTAACTGTCTCTTTACTACAGTTAAAATATATGACTAGATCTGCAGAGATTGAGATATTCTGGGTGGTTTGGTGACCTCCTGGTTGGAGGGTCGATGCACTCTTGGAATAACATCGGATCCCCGTCTTCATGGGAATGTTCACCAGGGCTGCATCCTTCCTTCAGATAGAGATAATGATGGCTCTCACCTTGGTTTGATAGCATCCCAAAACCTTAGAAATGCCTTCATAACCACCATCGTATCACGTCCACGTCACACTGCACTGATGCAGCAATCCACCCAAAAGGATCCCAGAGTGTTCACACCAGTGCTGTTCTGTTTGCCTTGAGGACCAAAATCATTGAGATGAAATCAGTTTGGACCAGAACAAAGTATTTTAAAAACTTCATGTGCCTTTTTTATTTGATCTGCTCAAAAACAAAGTAATCTTTTACATTGTTGTAGATACATATGTAAAGGTTTTGCATGATGGTGTTATAAGAGATTTTTAACTTCTTGTGGTGGATAATTTCCTTATCTGGCCTGAAAGATTTCAGTTCGTGTAAAAGTAGGTCGCTGTTTGTGGTTCCAATTATTCCAAAGCTACAGAAGATATTTATCTGTAAAAAGTCTTGCTGTACTAAATGAAAAGGTCTGTGTCAAACCTATACAGTACACCTTCTGGAGTCAAAACCTTTGAATGTTTTATTAATTCTAATTTCCAGTGTTTGAATTTTGGGTTCCGAGTTGTGAAACAATCATCAGAATGTATGCAATTAAAATATTTTTATTGTGCTGCAAATTTAAATAGTTTTCCTTTCACAACTGAATTAGTGAAGTAAACCCAAGCTGGATGAAATCCTAATTGAGCTGCATCTGTTTAATCAGTGAGACGAGGATGACAATGATGTGAAGGCACAGAGTCAGGGAGCTGAAAGACTGCTGATATTTAATGTAGCACAGCATAGTCTAAGATCATGTTGATGCTGTAGGACAACAATCAGTACAGGCTGCCTTCACACACATACACACATGCGCACACGCACGCACGCACACACACACACACAGAGAGAATGCACTTGTGTTACCGGTAACAGCATCTTTTCATGAACCCCATAAAATAAACCAGGGCCTTGTCCTTCATGCTTAGATATCTACAATTAGCGTGAATATTTCATGTTCTGAAAAAAAAAAAAAAAAAAAGAGGGTTCAAAGTCCCAAATCGCTCACTGATGGTCGGGTTGGGATCGGATCTTGATTGGAAATCCCATTGGTGAGAAAGTCTTCAAAAATAAAAGTAAAACTATAAAACGTTTCTTACAGACAGTCCTTATCGCTCAGTGGAAGAACAGAACCTAAAGGTTCTCCAAACCTTCATGATGGTACGACAGAGAGCGTTCCTGCACTTATCCCACTTTAAAAGCGACAACCAGTTCTTTCGTGATCCGGGTCAAAAATAAAACCATAGAATTTAAAGAGTACGGCTGAAACTGAGGGTTACGCAATACCCTCAGTCCAAAGCCTGGAGCTGTCAGAGAGTCTAGATACTGAAGGAGGAAGTTTAGAGCAGGATCGTCCTACACTGGTTAACGGTTCTCTTAGGGAAAACTTCATGCGGTCAAACTGGGCACAGGCTGTTAGAATCAAGGCTGAAAAAACAACAAAAAGGTTCATTTTGCTGTTCTATAATTTAAAGCTTACTACAAAATGCTAGTAAGGTAGCTGAAGAAATGCCTGGATGAAAACATGGACATGGCCTGGAATCAAAGGGTCATCCATCACTCCTGTTCAGGTAAAGCTTTTTGTATTACTAACAATAGTTGCAGAGTAAAATCAGCTGAATGAAGGCTAATTAACCAGAGACAGCCTAATTATCCAGCTAATTTTAGCATGTTTGTCGCTAAATCCTGAATAAAAAGATCTGAGGTGACGGTTTTCCTTTGATCGGCAGGTCAATGAAACCTGCCAGTTTTCTACACCGCTGATTAAATGCAGTCTAGAAACAAGCAGCAAGTTCTTAAGGTATAAAACTAAAAGTTAGGTCAACATTAGAGGCATGAATATGAATATTTAAATTTTGCAATTCTTTCGTTTGCTGATGCATTCAAATATCCTGGAGCACATCCTGATGGGTGTACTCCCAATAAGATCTGAATACAAAGAGTGAATTTTCATAAAACTATTGCAATAAGTTCGATTTGACTAATCTTTTTTTTTTTTAAATCACAAGCCGTTTCTATAACGGTGTTCTTGATGATCCATGGAGTTTTGCTCCACGTCGCCCCAGGCCCAGCAGGTTGTTCCGTTTCTGATCAAATGTCCGTTTTTGGATCAAGTTGCCGTCATTAATAATGTTTGATCATAATGTTGTGCTCAGAATGAAACCACAGCTGTCGGAGGAGAGTAGCGTGTGCAGTCAGTATTTAATATGTAGTGTCATAAGGAACCAGGAACAGAAAGCAGTTTTAGATGTGATGAAGAGTCAGACTCGTCTTCACATCACGCTCAGACGCTCAGGAGTTCAACTGATTATTAAAGATCCCGTTCTGTGATGGTTTTGTTCCTGTTTTGACTTCATGACCCCAGAAACATGTTGAGAGACAGAGAGAGACAGAGAGATGTAGAAAAAAAAATGTTAAAAATTAAAAATAAAAAAAATAAAAGGGCAGCACAGTCCAGTCCGTCACTTCTTCTAATTTCATTGTCGGACGTGAGGCTTACAGAGGTACACACAAAGCAGTTTGTTTTTTGTTGTTTTTTTTTTTTTTGTTTGTTTTTTACACACGCTGATGATGTGGTCGCAGCACGTCCGTCCAACCGACCGACCGACCGACTGACCGCGCTACAGCATTAACGACCTTAGAGGATGCCAGATTGATTACGTTGTTGGGTTTTTTTCTTCTTCAGCCTAACTGTGTCGCATCCATCTTGCACAGGCATACACAGACACGTACTCACACACGCAGACATGAGCACGCAACCCCACACACACAACCCCACCACCACCTCCGCCCCCCCACTCCACCCCCTAATGTTCACAAAGCGCACCTAAAATCAAATTACAGATCTCCCCTAAGCTGACCCCACTCATTCCATTGGAATTCACGTGGATTTCATCATTCTTCCACACTTTTCTCCCCCCTCCCCCCCACTACTCCCATAATCTGACTTTCCTGCACTTAACCATCCACCCACCAACCAGCCCCCCCTCCCCCTCCTGTCTGCTTAAGCTGAGGTTGTACAGTAAGATCAGGGGGTGCAGTCTTTATGTTGAGCTGAGGAAGGGGGGAGCGGTGGGATGGGTGGGGCAGGAGGGGGGGGGGTGGTGGTGGTGGTGGTGTTGGGGGGTGGGAGGGGGCAGAGCTCTGCTCCCGTTCAGTCGTCTTCCAGTCCCTGGTTGAGGAGAAAGTTGGCTGCCAGGTTCTCGTTCTTCTCGCAGGCGAAGTAGGCCTGGATGACCAGCGCCTCGGGGAAACCCAGAGCTTTTAACTGGAGTGGAGAGGAGACAGAGGGGGAGGCGGGGTTAGCACCAGGAAGCAGCAGTGCAATATGGGATTTGGTGTTTTTAACGAGGAATCTGCCGATTTCCTTCATTTTGGAAAATTGGTCGACACAAGTTTGCGTGTGAAGCAGATTTTATCCACCTCTGTAAAGGTCTGTTACCGACTGTGACTTCTCAGACAGAAAAAAAAAAAAAGAACAAAAATTGGTATTGGCCAAAAGTGGAATTGATGGTGAGGCTTTTTTAAAGATTTGTTATCGGTAGGCCTGTTGCAATAAGAAATAAATCAATTAATGGTATAGATGATTTATTGTTTTTCTCTTTTCTCACTTTCGACTAAAATCTACATAACGAAAGTCTTTAGTCTGGTGCTTTGGCCTCAAATAGCACTTTTTTTTGGAGGACAATTTGAACTTCATAATTCATTTCATTTGTTGTTTCTGTTGTTTTGTTTATTTCAGATATTTAAAATGTTTCCAGTTCCAGTACAAAATGTTCACCAGAATTTAAAGTTCATTGATGTTTGAGAATGTGTTCTTAGTCTCCAATAGGTCACTTTAAAATGGTTTCACAACAACAATATTATCACTTATCGCAATAACTTCTGGTACAATTTATCATCCAGAAACATTTGTGACGTGGTGCTCGGCCAGTGGCCTGCAGTCGGTGCGTTCCTGGTTTCCCCATCAGACTCACCCTTTCGATGGCTTCCTTCTCCTGTGGTGTGACCTGGATGTAGTTGACGGGCGCGCCCTCTTCACCCGCCGCCCCCATCTCGCCGACCTCCGGGGCGTCGCCTCCTTCTCCCACCGGCTCGTTCAGCATCTGGATGAACAGCTCCTGATGTTGGCTGATTTGCTGCCGACAGAAAGAGGCGGAGTTACTTCCAATTTCATCTGAGTCCTTTTGTTAGTCGTTCTACTCGATTACTATGTGGATTTTGAAATTCTAAAATGTTGCCAAAAAGAAAAGGCACATCAAGCAAACTTTGACAAATTTAAGTTAATTTGGTTTCTTGGCTTTAGGAGATATTTAGACTGATTTTATTTTAGGGTATCAATACAAAACAGGATGCATCATTTTCCTTCCACTTCACACACAATAAAACACACTGGTGTGTGTGTCCTTTAGACCCCAGCATGAGGGGGTTACCTGTAGAAGTTGTGGGTTCTCTCGGCCCAGTTGCTGCAGGAGTGCTGGGAGCAGAGCCGGGTTCTGCTGGATGGCCTGCCTCATGTGCAGGAACTGCGGCTGGGTTCTCAGGAATGCTAGTGGGTTCTCACCTGCTGGGCCACACACACAACACACACACACACACAACACAACCATGCAACCGCTGAGAAACGTCAAAACAGGAAAATATGAACGATCCAACAGCCCTGGACAACAAGGACGAGTAGATCACACACTGCCAGGGTTGCCATGCCAACATTCTTTGAAAAAACAACAACATTTTTCTGTATAGTATTGGTCAACACTCACAGCTGCAATATCTGTATCAGTAGTGAAAATAGACTGAACTCTTCTAGTCCTTAAAATGTAACAAATACAAGGCCACACACCTAATTTAGCTTTGCTACAGAGTTTAAAATAAAGAAATGTATCTTGTTAACAGTTGTTGCCATGGCCACTGGGCAAAACAAGTCAGAAATCTCCATGGAGTTGGAACGTTGCCAATTTATTTTTAATGTCATTCCCAGATCCGAGTTCTGACTTCAAATCAGCAAATGGAGCAGCACAAGCACAAGCAGAGTCCAAGACTTTATATGGTTCACTGTCATACTGCATCACTTTTGTTATTATTTCTATTTTTTATTTCAGATTTTTTTAATATTTACATGTTCTCCTTTTTATGGTTTGGAGTTACTTGATTTCTCTAAATTGTCTGTTTAGAAAAGCATTATACAAATAAAATGCATTATTCTGATCAATCGGTATGCTTAACTAGAGGATAAACTGTCTCTTCTAGACCCAACAAAGTCAAAATTATTATTAGTGTGTTGAAATTTACAGGATTTAAAAACATCAGGACATGAACAGAAACACACGTTTTCTAACAGCGTTTCCTATAAACCCAAAGCTTTCCTCATCAGAACCATTTGGTTCTTCCTGTATTATAGATCCACAGCAGCGTCATCCATCTGTTAAAGCAAACTGATGGGCTTCCTGAGGGTTTCCTGGAAAACCAACCGGAGCACTGAGCATTATAAGCTCACACCTAAAGGCTGGCTCTCACATTTCAAGCAGAAATATGTTTTTTTTAAACCCACCATACAGATAAACAACAGAAATGAGTTTTGTTTCTCAGTCTAAAGACAAAGAGCTGCATCGTACCTTCTGCTAGAGACGGAGGCTCCGTGGGGCCAGATGTGGGGGCCTGGGCCGGTGGGTTGCTCTCCTGAACCGGGCTGCTGGGGATACCCTGGGAACCAAACAATGCACATCTATCACACACACACAGCTGCACACTTCCTGGATTCTGGTTGGAGACACTCAAACACCCGACGATAAATTAGAACAAAGAGGTCAGAATCCACAGTCCAGATCGATTCTGACCTCTGAACTGCTAACACGGTCAGGAAAAAAAAACTCACATTCTGACCAATCTGGAGTTCTTCCTAAAATGGTAAGAGTAGTTCAGTATGTATCTGTGTGTGTGTGTGTGTGTGTGTGTGAGGCGTACAGTGAGGAGGTACTCCACCGCTCTGTGAGGGTTGTTGAAGCTGGCCCGTAGTGCAGCGACCACTCGCTCCCTCTCGTAGCCCATAGACATGATCTCTGTCAGCATGGCCTCGTACTCGGCTCCAGTCACTGCAGACACAACGGCTGTTTTACTGGCATCAACCACAGCGGCAGGCATGCGTCAGCAAAAACTGTTGAAATACTTTCAAAAATGAACTGTTGACTGATATTAGAAATAAAACCGCCTTAAAATTATATGAACTCCAACTAAGCTTTGCTTTTTACGTCTTAGATTTCAGTCAAAGTTTAATGTTTTTTTTTTCTTTGATTTAAAAAAAATTCACACACACACAAACCAGAAAATTCACAAGTGGGAATTATTGATTTCATATTTCTAGATATGAAATGGATGATTTGTTCATCTATTCAACATTTGAATGAGCATAGAGTTGATGACACTAATATAGAGATGTGTATCATCGGCGTAGCTATGGTAACTAATATTGCTTGTTATAATTTGAGCTAAATGGAGAGAATAGATATCAAATCGAAGGGGCCCAAGGTGGACCCCTGTGGTGCCCCGAATGTGACTTCTGTCAGCTCTGATGAAAAGTTGCCTACTGACACAAAGAGGTTTGTTTCATCACACAATTAATACTTAGCAAGAAATCACAGCTGCAGATAAAAGGATAACATATTTAAGAACTGGAAACTGACAACATTTTAACTCCAAGTTAGCTAAGGACTGAAATGCTTAACAATGACATAACCAAATTAAACCAAAAGCTTTTCTGAGAAATTAATACAGGAATACTTTTGACGTTTGATTTTTTTTTTTTTAACAAACTACAGATCTGTTGTTGGCAGAAGTTGTTTCTAATCAGGCAGAAACGGAAAGTCAGATGCTTTGATTTTTACTCAGTTCTACAGCAAATAGATTTTTTCTAAAGGTCTATCTCAGCACTTTTCGAGACTCCTGTTTGAAAAGTGCTGCTTTTGTGCTGCTTTTGCAACACAAAAGCAAAAGCAGCAACACAATCAGGTGTGATGTCAATCTGAAGCTACAAATGTTGCACTTAGAAGCTGCATTCACAGCAAAGATTCTTGGAGAACAACTGTTTACCGGGGCTTTAAATAAACTGTTATACAAAAAAATATGCAATGCAAAGAAGAATTTTATTCACTTTACATATTTAAGGTTTATATCAGTCAATCTATGAGAACACCACTTCTAAAACGTAACAGAAAACTCCATGTTAAGTCGTCCCCAGCATTAATGTGGGCCGGCAGCGTGACGGACCTGCTTCCCCTCTCGGTCTGAGGATGAAACAGGAATCCCCCTCATTACTCTCTGTGACGCCACAACAAGGAAGGGCTCACTGTTGTCAGCCTCTAAACATAGAAGCGGCATGCAACGCAGCGCAGCCTGTAAAGTCCCCCGACTGACAGCAGCAGCAGCTGCTGGCCGACAATGTGGAAAGAAAAACGCAGCAGCGTGACAATACCTTCAATAACAAGGTCAGAAAGCTGTTGGACTGAATGAGCGGCAGCGGCTACTGTACGCAGCGTGGCGTTAAGCGGTGAGGTACCTACCGAGTGTTGAGGAGGCATCCAGGCCCTGACTGACACCACTGGAGCTGCAAGACACCAACAACCATTAGATTTTAGAGGCAGAGTTGAGCTTAATGGCAGAAAGAAGATTCTAACTTTGTCATTCCTTACAAGACAAAGTAGGATTTTCTTTTTAAAGACAAATTAAAATGCTTGATTTTTTCTTTGTGTAACTTAAAGTTGATTTTTATTGCATAGTGCTCTGTGATTTTAGGTCTGAAAGCACTTCTGATACTTTATTAAACTAAATTTAGCAAGAGGAGAATTCAACATTTTAATTGAAATAATTCAGCAAATTCAAATGTTTTAAAAAGAAACAAATGCTTTTTTTGTATGAGCAAAAAACACATAAAACTGGCATTTTTAGTTATGGCTAAAACACAGATGATAAGCTTGTTAAAAAAATTTACAAGCTCCGTTTCAGTTCAGCAGATTTAAAAAAAACAACAACTTTTGACTAGAGACAAAACGAGAATAAAGAAAACATTTAACTAAAGCAGGCTGCAGTTACTGTCTGAATGTGGAATGTAAAAAGTCAACTTTGATTTGCTTAAAATAAAACTGTTCCTGTAGATCCATTCCCTCTTAGATTCTTTACCTTCACATACACAACACTGGTTCACCTTTTTTTAAACAGATGGAGAACAAATAAAAGTTTCTTCAGCAGAAAATTACTGATTTAAACCAGTTTGTTCCAGAGACTTTTCAGATCAATTTATCAGCTGAGCTGAAACTCCTGCAGCCTTTTAATATTAAACATGAGTGGAACGGTAATATGGTAGGAATCAATATCGTTGTCAGAACGTCATGGAAATTGAATTAGTTCTTTTAATAATGAAATGAAATGTGAAATGGTTCCCGTTTCTCCTCCACATCAGCTGTACCTGGCTGGCTGCTGCGGTTCTGTGGCTGCCGTGTTGGGCTCCGGTTTGACCTCCTCTGAAGAAATGGGGACAGCTGCAGGGGCCGGGGCCGGAGCCGGGGCNGGGGTTTGTAGCCGGGGCGGGGGTGGAGGTGGAGCCAGAGTCTTGCACAGGCGGCTTGGGGGCTTCCGAGACTGGCGGTGAGGCTGGAGCTGCAGGTTTAGCCTTTCATGAATTCAAAAACAGTCAAAAGAGAAAAATATTAGAAAACTAAATTGAAACTAAAAGAAAACATACTAACTCACGAGAACGATCAGAGTTGTGGTAACAGGATTCTTACAGAATTTACAGCACAAAATCAAAACTTTTGCCACAATTTTCCATGTTTGTTTGCAGATTCTGCCTTTATTGTGTTTGAATTGTAGTTTTACCTCTAGGTTCCTTAAATAAACAAACAGATTTCTACAGCCTTTATAATGTGAACACAATTATCAACCAGGTGATGTTTTAACCATGTCATCATCTTAAGGAACATTTTCTAAGTCCAACAGGGAAAAACGTCATTGATTCAAGGTGACCTATTAAACTATTTTTGCAAAATTCACATTTTGGCCTTTTTTTCTTTTTTTTTTTGCTTTCCATTTAATATACATGTTGATTCTAAAAACAGCCCAAGCTTTTAAAAACAAAGCTGTTTTTTGGAAACAAATTGGTGCTACATGGTGTCTGAAAATGAGCCATTTAAAATAAAAATAATAATTAAAAAAAAACCTCCTAATTGCCGAGTCACCTAGCAACCCAAGTGAAGCTGCTGCACAATGGCTGCTGGAAAAGACAAGTGTTTTTTTGTTGACTTGCCATCCACAAACCAATTGCTGCATCGTTGTTAGTTGTGCAGGAGGCTCCGCTTCTGCTTTTCAAAGATGTCCGCTTTTATAATGTGTTTGCATCCATTTTGACATGTGAGTGTAAATGCTGAGCTGTGGGCAGGGGGGCGTGGCCAGCAGCAACTTATTTGGATTTAAAGTGAAAAGACGCCCTAAAACAGCTCATTCTGAAAGGAGCTCAGAATAGGCAGAACAAAGACTAAATTATCATTATTTTTGTACAAAAAAAAGGTCATGAACTTGTTTTGCATAGCCAGTTAGTATATGCCTATACTAACTGATTAAAGGAAATATAATGGGTCAGCTTAAGCACAGAAGTTAATATCTATCTGTGTAATGAAGCAGGGTTTGGTCTAAATAGGTCAACATCATATATCAATGTGTGTATAATTATTAGAAAGGTTTTTTTAGGCAAAATGGGCCAGAAAAATAGAGATATAGCTGAGTCTAAAAAGTCAAAAGTTAAAAACAAAAAGTCTCTCAGAGGGATGCAGCAGTGGACGCTGAAGGTATTGGAGTGTGATCACAGAACCGTCAAATGTTTTGTTTCAAACAGATGCAGGAAAGAAAAAACACAAATTAATTGTCATGGATTTGAGAAGAATCAACGTGAAGCTACCAGGAAGTCATTATGTTTGAGTTCAGTCATATTCCATAAACTTCTACCTTGAAGAGGTACAGTATATTCAGAGACATGGGCACTGTGGGGAGGGCGGAAACCATTCTGCTGTCTGGTGACAACATTTTGGATCAAAAAAGAGCACTGGCATCTGATTAATAAAAATGTTAACAGAAATCTCATTGTGGAAAATCTACTGCATTACAAAAACAAATAAAAATCCACAAAATTTCCAAAAGCCATTTCTCATTTACCCATTATTATCAAAATCCGGAGAATAATTAGAGCTATATTTCATAATCTCAGATTATACAGGAACACTGTGCTAAAGCAGCCTTTTAGTCCAGAAAATCCATGTTCATTTCTAACTTTTGTAAGAAGCATGAAATGAACCATCAGCCTTGAATTAATCCCTAATCTCACCTTGGACACCATCACTACAACAAAATTCTTCTCGTCGATCTTGTAGTCTTTAATAGGCGTGTCATCTTGCAAGATTTTCCCGGCATAAATCAGCTTCTGTCCAGAAACGGGGAAGTTGTCCTTTCCCCGTTCAGCCTCAATCTTCTCCTTCAAGGCCTTCACCTGATGGAAGAGAGCGGACGTGACACATGACCGCAGACACAGATCCAAACTCTTCTGTTGACTCTGAACATCTGACCTGCAGTTCATTCTGTCACATTTCAAACACTTTCATGGAGTTTTATTCTGGTTATGTGTGAGTAGAAGAAAACAGATACTGCAGGAAAAAAAAATATTTTACGCATTTGTAAGGCGCCTGTTCAATCAATACCTTCTCAATTGTAATTTAGGTCTGGACTTTGACTGGGCCGTTCCAACATAAATATGCTGTCGTGCTGGAAAGTCAACCTCCGCCCGCATGTCAAATCCAGACTCTCATGTACCTGGCCCCATCACATGTGTCTTTGCTTCAGCACACAAGAGCCAAATAATTAGGACATTAGTTGTAAGTAATTCAGTAACTTATCTAAAAGTTGCAGAACAAAGGCTCATGAGGATTAGCACTAAAGTGGTAAAGTTGTTAGGTTTTGTAAAAATATTTTTCTGTGGCTCTAGTGGCATTTATTTTTCAGTATTCAGCCAGGAAATAAGTGGCTGAGTCGACGCCTAGTAGCCAACATGTGGCGCCCGCTCTACCTCTGCACCCCGTCCCAACCAGGCATTGTTAGTTTGAGCCACACAATGTTTTTCATGAAGTCCAAAGAGACTAGTAAGCTGGTCAATAAAACTGAGCTTTGGATCTCTGCTGCTCCTCCAGTGTTACCATGAGCTTCTTGGATAAATGTCTTCCTCAACTAGTGTGTTAGTTGAGGATTACAGACATAGTTTGGCAGATTTGCAGTTGTGTTATACCATTTCTATTTTTGGATGATTGATTGAACCGCAAATTATGAGTTGTTCAAAGCTTAACATATTGTTTTATGCTCTATCTGTGCTAATGTACTCCATGTTCTGCATGATGGCGTTTGTTCACCAACAAACTAGCAAGGCTTCACAGAACAGCTGGTTTTATGCTGAGATTAAAATAAATTATTCTGAACACAAAGTCTGACATAGATGTATCAGAATAAATACAAATATAAAAACCTTCCACACATTTGCATCTAAAAAAATTGAAAACTATAAAAACAATAAATTTTCCTCCCACTTTACAGTTGTGCACTAATTTGCCTTAAAATTGAATAAAATTACACTCACTGTATTATAATGTGGAAAAAGTAGAAAAGTATTTGATTACAAGGCTCTCTGCTTAGTGCCAAAATACTTCAAACAAGAGGGCAACTGAAAAGCTAGCTAAAGCCTCATTCAAAACAGCCCAACTACATTTCTGAAATGACTTAGCAGTGACTGACTTTTTTTCCTACCCCCCAATAAAAACTTTAGTTTTGAGTCCTAGCTTAGCATTTCTCTGCGTCTCATTCTATAAAGTTCGAATACAGGAATAACTCTCAGTAATATCACAGTAAAGAAGCCGACTGGTCGTTCAGCATTTGACTCACAAGATACACCCCACATTCGAGAGCATGTTAAACTGAGCCAGCTTCCCACTGTGCTAGCTGTACAGCTAATCATAATTGGCAGAGTCATAAGCATTAGCATTAGCGTCCCCCTAGTTCATGTTGTAAGTATTGGGTATTCAGGGTAAAAAAACTACGTCAAGTCGTGGTACAAAATGAGCAACAACCACCTCATACCCAGGCGACAAACTTAAAATGTCAAATAACTTATTAATGGCTGCGTCGGAGGGACTTTGTTGGTATGCTGTCAAGCTAACGGTAGCAACATTAGCCTGCTAAAGTTAGCCCGTAATGCATTTGAGGTGTCGCGTTGTTTCGGAATTTAAGGAGGGCTGCCAATGTGCGGTAAATACGCCCCACTTTTGCCGAAATTACGCGAATATACAAACCACTCAAAACTGCATGGTCCACCGCAAACTAAAACACAAGTAATACAGCTAGCAATGTTAGTTGCGCTAGTTAGCAAATAGCCTCTCACCGTTTGTTCGGGGTCTATCTCAATCTGAATAGTCTGCTGCTGCAGTGTTTTCAGCGTGATCTGCATGGTAGCGACGGCTGACGTCCTGTCAGATTTCCTTCCGATGGAGAAACAGATGCTTCGCTAAGCAGTTAGTTTGTTTTAAAAGTTGGCGTTTCGGGTAAGATGGGAGCTAACCGACAAATGTGTGTATCCATGAGCACTCAGCAAATCGCCATCTTTGGTGACAAGTTGGTGGAGCAGTGAGAGAGGCAGAGCTGGTAGCCACGAGATCTCGTTGCAGAACGACGCGATTACGAATCGGGACTGTGAAGGAAGCGCTACAGTAATGAAACGATATGGAAAGTTGGAGAAGACGCAACACGTGTAGAACAAAACTTTATTTATGTATTTATTGTCCTTTATGTCATTTTAATTTTAAGTGGTAATGTGGTTTGTCTTATCTGGCTGTTGTTTTCAAAGCTTTTGTTGATCAAATTTTTACGTATATAATATAATTTGAATGTATTAATTTTAGACAGCTTTCTGTATCTTGATAGGAACATAGTGTATGAAAGCATAAATCTGGGGAGGGATACCAAAACGATTCACCCTTTCCCTTCTGAATAGCTCTGGTCTCCATCATTTGGAAATGAAAGAAGTTGGAAACCACCGGAACCACTGAAGCTGATTAAAGAAGGTCTTTGGTCAGAGAGGTGACCAGGAGTCCAAATAGTCACTAAAACTGTTTCAGTCTTTCTTTGTGCACATAAAAACAAAAACATCCAAAAGGTCAGTCAATGTTAATGTTTTTCTCCAATCATAGCATAGTGACTGTCCAGATGGAAGCCACTTCTTCCTAAAAGCCACCTTAGAGCATGTCAGTCGAGGAGAAACAAAATCAGCTGGCCTGATAAAACCACATTAGAAATGTGTGGCCTGAACTCCAAGCCTCAGTGCACAAACACTGATCTCGATCATGCAGTACTTATACATATACATATCAATATTCTGATTGGACAAACTTTTACTGCGAAAACTGTTTTCTTGGATGCATGTAAATACATAAGAAATAACGGCCCTTAAAGTTAATTCCTCTTCTGAGTATATCTCTTCCTGGTCCATTCAGTAGACTTTAAAGGAGGACAAACTGCTCCAGAAAGTAACATCCTCATCCAGAGAGCGATATCTACATGTTATGAAACTCTCTCTACAGATAAAAAGAAAAGCTTCTCCTAATTAGCAAAGTGCAGGCTGTATACAAAAGTGCAGAAATTGTGACTTGAAAGAAAAATGAGATGTGGAAATGTTTATGGACATATTTGCATCCCACATTCTGGACTGAAATGCATAATGAATGCACTGGGAAAAGCAGTTTCAGCTGAATATGAAAGTCTTGGTTTTCATCTCTGAGTATTATTCCTGTTCTTCCTAAGTTTCTTTTTCAGACACTTTTTATACATGGTCAAAATGAATAAAGATTTATTTTTCATGTGCCCAATATCCACCCATTCCTCTGTTTGAACCCCTCTTGTAAATTTCTCAAAGTTTTCTTAAAGAGATGACACATATTTAAAAAATTCAAAAGCTCAAGAAACCTTACTAACCTTTCAGACAGGAGCAGCTCTTGATAAAGTTGAATCTTTAATCAACTAAACATAATCACCTTCCCACAGAATTTCCATCTGAAGGAAATGTTTCTGCTCTTTGCAGATAAATCTGCAAATAAATCTCACAATTTATTGTAATAATAGCAGATTTCCCAGTAATCAAGCTGCTTTATTGAAGAAAGCCAATGAGACAGAGCAACAGGCAATTTTTCTGTTCTAAATCTAAGGAATTTAGAAGAAAACGGCATCACTTGATGTTAGTTAATGTCAGATTAAAGCAGAAACACAAGCAGTTTGTGTTTCTTCATTCCAGGGACATCAAGTTGAGGTTGGAGGTGATTCTTACAGTAGAAAACTAGACAGACTAAACAGGACTTGATGGCTTTCAGTTTTCTTCCAGTGCAGAAATCACAGGTCACATCTTCAGGTCCAGCATAGCAGTGGTCAGCAGCAGCAGCTTGGAGTCCAGTCTTCTTCAGCTGCTCCTCTAAAGCTGCTAGCATGGTGTTCTTCTTTAGCACAGGCCTCGGTGTGAACGTCTCCCTGCACTGAGGGCAGCTGTGGATTTGTTCCTGATCACACCCTTTGAACTTTTCCATGATTTGTCAAATTACACTCACAAACATAAATATATTTCATTGGAATTTTAATGTGAAAGATCAAAAAAGTGTTATAAAATACTTTTGATTCATCTGCAACAGTATTCAACCTTCTTGTCTCTGAGAGCAACCAGTTGCCCTGAGAAGTTGCCTGATGGTTGCTATTGACTGAACAGAGTCCATTTGTGTGTAATCTAAGCTCAGAACAAATCCAGCTGCTCTGCGACGCCTCAGAAGTTCAGAGATTATCAAGGAGCAAACAGCATCATGAAGTCCAAGGAACACAGCAGACGGGTCAGAGCGAAAGACCTGGAGAACCTTAAAGCAGAGAAATATTAAAAATATAACATCCCACTTTTCAATCTATCATCTGGAAATGGAAAGAGTATGGAACAACATTAAGCCTACCAAGAAAAGGCCTAGTCAAACTTCAGCTAAACTTCCAGGCTGAACAAGGAGAGCTCTGATCAGAGATGCAGCCAATAGGCTCATGGTGAATCTTTAGTGAGACAAAATATGGAAAAAGTTCAAGAGGTATGAATGTTTTTTTAAGCCTCTGTAACAGGATGTCAGGGAGAGTGGAATATGACATTTAATTTTTTCTCAGTGATGAAAGCCAGCCTGTCTGCAGATGTTTGTCTGAGTCAGCAATTTATTTGTTTATTTGGAGCTTTGGAACATTGTGACTGAGCTGCCACCAGAGGGCGATAGAGGGCCTAAAAACACTGAAAGGAAGATTAGGGGGAGAAAAAAAACAATAATACTTACAACAATAATCTAATAGAAATTCATGGTAAATTTGGAATAATAATTTTCTTAATCAAAACATCTGACCATTTTTTAAATCATTATTATAAAATATAAGTTAAAATAGCTCTTTGAAATCTTGTTTGCTGTGCTCATCTTGAATTCATCAAGCTGCTTTGCTCCTCTAGTTAGTGTAGCGATCATGAACTGGACCAGTTTTAGTCCAGATAAAGACTGAAGGAACCGTCCAGCAGCTCTGACTTCTTTCTTGCTGCTCTTAAACCATTTCATTGGAGCTCTGGCTGGATGTTTGGATCTCTGTCCAAACATCCAGAGTTTCAGCTTTGATGGAGCTGAAACTCCATCAAAGCATCAAGGCTTTTCAAGACTAAAAGAGTTTTAGATGATTGTTGGTGAAAAAAGCATCCCCACAGCATGCTGCTCCCACCACCATGTTTCACAGTGGGTAATGTGTGGAGGTGAATGTGTCTGTTTTCTGCTACACTTAATGATGTCCAGGTGTAAAAAAATGTTTTGATGTGATATAAGTCAGTGTAAAGAGTCATTTTTTCAAAATTGTTGTCCTGACAACTGATTCCGGTTCCTGGAGCAGATCCAGGACCAGAACCTGATCTTAAAGCTAAGATTTAATCCACTTTAACTCAGGTCAGATTGTTGCTCCTGTAAACATCAGGTTTAATCTGATCTTCTGCAGCATCTGAAAGAAAAGTTTCTACACTTTAGACCATAAAACTCACAGTTTGTTGTAAAAATTAAGAGAAAGTGTTTCACGTTTTTCAGTAATTAAGTTGTTTTATTGAAGAAAGGCAAACAGAACAATAAACATTTATTTTTCTAACCTAAATCTAAAGAATAGAGAAGAAAACAGCATCAGCTTAAAGGTCAATTTAGTTTCATTTTCCCCTTTAAATGTCATAAAAGAATGAAAGAAAACATCAGCAGAAATTATTAATGGTTCCTGGAACTCAGAGACTGAGAACTCCTTTTAACCAGAGAAATAAAGAACAAAACAGCAGAACCATGAAGCCTGATCAGCAATCAGAGAGAAGAGAGGAAATCTAGTTGGGTTTAATGAACTCTGCAGAGGATCCAGGTGCAAAAATATTCCCAATCCTAACTCCAGTCAGTAGCGGCTGAGTGAATGTGGTCTGGACTCTGTGGAGGAGAGTCATGGTTTCAGAGACGCTGTAGAAGGACAGAAGACCTGCTGTGTGATCCAGGTACACTCCTAGTCTGGAGGAAACTGGACCTGAGATTGAGGTCCAGATGTTGTTGTGACCAAATCTAGAACCATTACAATTTAAAGCCCAAGATTTGTCATTACATCCAAAGAAACATTCAATCCCACTTCCTGCTCTACTGATATTCTTGTATGTGACTGATACAGAAACGAACCCGCTCCACTCCACCTCCCAGTAACAACGTCCAGTCAGACTCTCTCTACTCAGAACCTGAGACCAATTAGTGAATCTGTCTGGATGACTAGAATAAGACTGACGGTCTTTCATCCATGTCACCTTCCTGTTCTCCTCTGATAGAATCAGCCGTGTGTTTGCTGTGTTTGGATCCAGTGTTATTTCACATGAATATTTCAAGAAACCAGCTCTGCTCTTTGGTTCTGGTTGTGGTTCTGACAGTAGAACATCCACCTCAGTCACCATCAGTGAGATGTTTGTCCATGAGTCTCTCAGGA